>NW_026656683.1:0-5571 GCF_009828535.3 Hylobates moloch | reverse complement strand
TTAGGGAGATATGTAGGGAGTCTTTCATACATGTAGACACAAAGCATGAGCATCAGAATTGGATTTGGGTCACAGATGTCTGTGGCCTAGTTTCAAAGAAGATAAATCGAAATTAGAGGATGCATTAGTTAGAGTTCTACATAGGTAGAGAACCAATAGGATATATATCTGTATATATGCACACACACACACACACACACATACACATATATATATACATATATGAATGGGAATTTATTAGGAAGAATTGGCTAAACAATCACAAAGGTGAAGTCCCACAATAGTATGGCTACAAACTGCAGAATGACAGAAGACAATAGGGGCTCCCAGGGAAGCCAGAAGCATGGCTCAGGCCAAGTCCCAAATCCCCCAAACCGGGGAAGCTACAGTTCAGGCCCCATTCTGAGGCCAAAGGCTGAAAGCCCAAAGGAGGCTGCTGGTGCAAGTCCTAGAGTCCAAAGGCTGAAAAACCTGGAATCAGATGTCCAAGGGCAGAAGGAGAAAAAAATGCATCCTGCTCCCAAAGGGAGAAAGAGATCACGACAAAAATAGAAAAGAACAAACAAAAAAACAAGCAAACTGAATATCCCCCTTCTTCTGTCTCTTTGTTCTGGCCACTGCCACAGCCAATCGGATGGTAACAACCCACACTGAGGGCATATCTCCCTTTCTCAGTCCACTGACTCCTGCATCCGTCTCCTTTGGAAACGCCCTCACAGACACACCTAGAAACAAAACTTTGCCAGTCATCTTGACATCCTTCAATCCAGTCAAGTTGATGCCTAATATTAACCATCAAATAAGATAATAGATAAAAATATAAAAAGAGGAAAGGCATAGTAAATCAATTATTGAATTACTTTAAAACATTTAGAATATTTGTGATTGACAATGACACTGAAATATAGATACAGCAATAATACCGCTCTGAATCAGAAGAGCTTGACTTAAGTGTTAAAAAATAAATGTGTCCTTAGTAGAACACTGAACTTGTAACCTCAGACTCTGTAAAAGCTAGTTGGAACTCAGAAGAACACTACACTCTAGAAATTATGACTAATGTGACTATTACTCCTGAAGTTAAAGACGGCAAGAGATTTTCAAGCAAAGGCCCATAGAACCAATGGCACATTAAATGGGCCTTATAGAATGCTTGAACTTCAAATATGTTGTGTTTGATGTGAGGAAAAGGGTGTATTTTTTCAGAAAAGCAAATCACTATAGGATGAGGAGATAGAGAAGCATAGTGTATGTTCAGTAAAGAACTTTCATTTGGGTCACACATAAGAAAAGATGGGAGAATTAGTGAGAAAAAAGACTAAGGAGTGCCAGGCTACATTGTGGAGGTCTTAGATGGCAGGGTGAGGGACTTGGTTTCTGAACAAGAAATAACATAATAAGAGCAACAATTCAGGCAGATCAGGTAGGGGGCAGTTGAAGAAGTACTTTTCCCAGAACAGATAAACAGTAAGGCAGAGGATGTAATTACTCTGATAAACAAAATACATTAGTAATGGTTACTGGAGTATATTTGAGATAAAATCCAAAATTACAGTGCAATGATATCAGGACAATAAACATAGCCAGAACGTAAGCTGAAGCCAAAAAGTAATGTCAGGAACAGAAGAAGATAGAAGCAGTGGGGAAAAGTTATTCACAGCACAAAAGTATTGGGGTTGGTGTGAGGGATTCGAAGACATAAAAAACACCATTAATAGACAAACAACTCTGTCAGTGTCAATATACAGGGAGCGCTCTGTACTTCCACAAAATGGAAATGAAGGTCTGCTATGACTTAATGGCACATATTCAAGTTAGCAACTCAACATGATCTGAGCCCGGCCTAGAAATGCAAATAGTGTGAAAACCAAGGAGACCCAACATGCTATGTGGAACTAATGCACTCGATTCTGAAATTTGGCAGCAGTTTTTAGAGAATAATGACAGCCCCACTGGTGATCTGCTAGTCCACATTTCCTCATGCTCTCTTATTCTTCTTGGGAAAATAGAAGAGTTTGTTCTTTCTTGTTTTGTTAATTAGAAGTAAGGCTTACCAACGAAGGTGCCTGGGCAGAAGATTGACAGAAAGAAAACTGGCCTACCTTAGCAGGGTAGAAAGCTAACTGTGAGTATAATTTGAGGAAAACTTGGAAATATACCAGGACCATAAAATTTCTCATCAGTATTTTGTGGTCTCACATTCTTTAATAAAGACAACATTAGCAAATAGATGTAGACGACGATTTAAGATAAGAACAAAATAAAAAAATGCAGAGTTTAATTTTCACATCCACTTTTGAAGCCTACAAAGGTAAATTTTTAAGTGAAGAATGTGTGGCTCTGCTGGACCCTGTGTTTGGAATCAGCCTATAGGGTATGATCCGAAGAGGACTATCTAGGGTGACGGGAGGTGTGTTTACTGGGGAAAACAGGAGTACTAATGGCAGAACACTCTGGGCTCAAGTCTGGGATGAATCAAAGTCTTTCCAGCCATGTTTTAGTGTGTACCCCATAAAATGATAAAAATAGCAATATGAAAATTATTTCAAAAGCTACACTTTGAAAAATTCAGCAATTTGGCAAAGTAAAAAATATGTTTTTATAGGAAACTATATTTAATAAGACATTATACTGAAAAACCAAATAAAAGAGCATTCTTACCTTTCCTTATACATTTAAACAAAAAATGACCTGAAGCAATTAGACTTTTGTCAACCTTAGGCTAGAAAGCCAAATGTTAAAATCAGTTACGTTTATTTAAAACAAAAATTTCATGTGAAAACACTTTTATGGACATAATCATTATTTTTGCTATATAGATCTAACCGAAAATAACTTCAATTGTATTGGTCCTTTTTTTCCCCTTGATGACTATGTTTTCCTACTAGATTAACAAAATGCAGGAATGTAAACAAACAAAAAAAATCATAAAAATCATAACAAAAAAATCAAGAAATCTGGTAAATTAATTCAAGTCCTGCTATGACACAGTGCCATGCTCTTGATTAAGTCAATTGAATTTCCTGGGCCTCAGTTTCATCATCAGTAACTAGAAGGAGTGATAAGATCTTGAGTTTTATGCTGGATTTAATGTGCCATAACTTTAAGGTATCACTAACTTTCAAATAAGATACCAAATATAATTAGCAGTACACAATGATATACCATAATCCTATAAAGACAGCTATTGAGTGCCTTCCCAACAATCATTGTCTCCTTTCTTCTTTACTAAGAACCTAACTTTTTGTGAATATTCTTTTTTTTTTTTTTTTTTTAATCAACCACTGGTTAGTCACAAGAATAGGATTCAATTCCGGTCAATGATATGCAATGGGGAATATGCCGTGGGGCCACTGGGAAAGGTTTACCTTCTGGAAAAAGAGAAGCACAAGAAAAGATGCCACTCAGCCAGCCCCAAACAGAACTGTATGAAGGTGTTATGTGAGACTTCTGCAGAAATTTTGGAGTTACTTGTGCAGAATCCTAAAATGAAGCTAGCAGATCAGGAATGGTTGAGCAAAACTGAATCTCTGATAACTTTGTTAAAAAACTGAACAATTATCCTTATAATCTTTGATTGTCTGGCTTTATCTGATTATAAAATATTAAATTTCCTTATTTTTAAACCACTTTTACTCAAGAATTCTGTTATTTAAAGCTGAAAATTTCCTAGTGATTGCGAAGGTTAATTTTAGGTGTCAATTTGACTGGATTGAGGGATACTTAAATGGCTGGTGAAGCATTGTTTCTGGGTATCTGTGAGAGTGTTTTCAGAGGAGGTCGAAGCTGAGTCAGGGGACTGAGAGAGAAACATCTGCCCTCAATGTGGGCAGACGCCATCCCATCAGCTGGGGCTGGGACAAACAGGTAAGAAGAAGGAGGACTCTCTGCTTTCTCTCCCTTCCAGAGTGAGACACCTTTTCTCCTCCTGTCCTTGGGCATCAGACTAGCTTCTTCAGTTTTTAGACTCTGAAACTTGCACCAGTGCTCTCTGGGGGCTCTCTGGCTTTTAGATTTGGACTAAAATCTAAAAGCTGTACCATTGGCTTCCCTGATTCTGAGGCTTCTGGACTGAGGGATGCCACCAGCTCTTCTGTGTTCCAGCCTGCAGGCAGCCTATCATGAGACTTCTCTGACTCTGTGTTCATGTGAGCCAATTCCCCCTAATAAATCCCCACTCATATATCCTATTGTTTCTGTGTCTCTAGAGAACCCTAACAAGTGACTAAAAAAAAAGAAACAAAAAAATTTAAGGACAAAATTAGATTATCTATTCACCCGTAGCTCCAATCATTACTCATTAAATTATGTGAAGTAAAGCTCCATAAATGCATATTATATTTATTTTGTTATCTATCTTTGCATGAGGGAATAAAACATGCATTCTGTGCTGTGGTCAAACAATTCCATAGTTATTTTTGCTTTAAATAAAAATCATGTAATGAAAAGAAGAATATGTAATAACTATATATTCCTACTGGCAGGATTCTCCAAAAAAGACATAACATTACCCCAGCAACTTACAAAGCTAATTTTCAGGCTGCAATTAAGAACATAATAAAGAAGAAACTTAAGCATTAATAATTAAGTCCGTTGCTGAATTTTACAGGATTCAGGGGTGGACCAGTACAAGCACTAGCATTAATTCATTATGTATAAGTTCATTAGAGGGTGATGGTTTTAAATCTGCCATTTAGTGTGGTTGGTAAATCCGGGCTAATAAAGAGTTAAGGCATTGGAATTGGCTGACAAAGGTTTGGTCATTATCTGCTAAGCCGACTTTCAATTACTTCATTCATCAAATCTTGGACAACGTTTCTGCATTTTTATCTAGTAGATACTTATTTTTAAATTATTTTGACCATACAATAAAATAAATATACTGAGCCAACATATGTGAGGAAATCAAAAAGCAAAGGAGAGAGTCACAATGTATGGTTTTTCTAAACAAAGGTATTTTAAATTTCTTATGAACTCCTACCAAACTCTCAAGGGTCAGCTTAAACACTAAGTGTTCTGTGCAAATTTTCCTAGTATCCCTTTTAGAGTGACTTCTCACCCCCTTTGAGTCTCATAGCATATTATTTCTAGGTCTATTGTGACATTCACTGTCGCTTTGCATCAGCCTTGTTTCATGCAACTTGTGATTATTAATCTGCAACACCTTTGAAGGCATGAGTGTAGTTTTGTCACATCTGTACCCCTGAAGGATGTATCCAGTGTCTTTCATGAGGGAGGTTAAATAATTTGTTGAATTTATGGGAACTGTAATATTTTTATTCTTCAAAACCAAAGTCTTTTATTAGAGTTTGTCCTTAAAACTCTACTATTATAACAGAACTCTGACTAAAATTATTGATTGCAGTTTCCCTTTACAATTGTACCAAAAAAAATAAAAATAAATGAAAAGAAAATGAAATAAAAAGAATAGAAATGTCAGGAATGGTACAAAGTGACATTAACATGCAAGTGACTTCAATACAAAGAAAAAAGTGAGCAATTATAAAACTCATTTCTCCAGCAAGTATAAGATATCATTTTGGGCACTAGTATCATCAGTCTTTCTGGATC
>NW_026656682.1:0-5571 GCF_009828535.3 Hylobates moloch | reverse complement strand
AGGCTGCACAGGCAGAAGGAATCTCCCAACCTGCCCCAGCACACGGGACTTTTTGTTCACAGCCCTGGCTCCTCTGGAACTGGAGCTCTCCCATCCTCAGACTCCCCAGTGGCCTCCACACCCCAACAAATGCCAGGAGGACCAGGACCCGCAGCACAGCAGCCTTCTGGGCACATGTTCAGTGGGACAGCTTGGGCCCCCTCAAGCTGAGTCACAGAAGCAAGGTGTGCTTGCACCACCCATGACCCACCATAGTCTGCGGTGGGACTGGAGCCCCAGGTCGCCAGGGTGGCATGGGAAACTGAAGACTGAGCACCTCCACCTCCAAAGCTCACGACCCCAGAGGCCTCCACGTCAAGCACAGATACAAGCCATCCAGGTGCCTCCCAACTGCTCCAGGAGGCAGGACGCTCGTCTACACTCACCCCTAGCCTGTTAGATGAGCTCCTGTCGACCCCGGAGTTTCAGCAAAAGGCACAACCTTTCCTATATCTGGTGCCACTGGGGGAGGTGAAGGACGTGGAAGAGACTGCTCCACTGGAACCACTCCTCAGCCAGGAAGAACACCGGGCTCTTCTGGAGGAGCTTTAGGACACGAGGTTGGGGTAGGATGGGGGCAGGGTGGTGGCCTCTCTTTTGTGGCGAACCTCTGACTCGGTATGGAGAGGCGTGTCTTCCCTTCCAGCTGACCTGCCTAGGATCCCTGAATTCCAGGTCCCATGAGAGACTCCACTCAGAGGACGGCTGTCATTCATTCCTGAGCAGCCCAGGATCCCAGAGCCTGTCCAGGTACAGGGAGGTGGACTGTCTACTGCTCATGCATGGGTTTGCAGGCAGCAGCCTAGGTTTTCTAACTAGCCAGGCGGAGCTCTCATCCCTTTTCCCCCCACCGACCCGCGTTCTTCAGTGGGGTGGGCGGAGACCTCCATCCCAAGAGTCACTGGCCCGGGCAGCCACCAGGCCTGCTCTTCTTTCCTCACCTCACATCCTCTTCCTCCCCCTGCCACCATCACTCACCTACCCGTGCCCCACCAGCTTCTTCGGCATCACCGTGGAGCACCTGACAGCTAAATGCAGACCCGAGACCCGGTGCAAACCAGGTTGCTGCCCTTTCTACGCGGGAGGGAACTCAGGCAGAGAGGAGGACAGGAAGGGAGACAGAGAGAATGAGAGCGATGGAAGGAGGAAAGAATGGATGGATGGAGCGACCTTGGAAGGGATGAGGGATAGAGGGAGGGAGAGAGGGAAGGAGGGAGGGAGGGATGAAGGGAGGAACTGAGGGAGGGATGGAGGGAAAGAGGGAGGGAGGGATCAAGGGACAGAGAAATGAAGGCAGAGAGAAAAGCTGTCTTCTACCTCCAGGACTAGCAGGACCTCTCACTCCAGGAAAATGTTGGGTGTCCAGTGCGGGCTAAGTGCTCAGCCCACAGCCCCATCGGCCTGCGAGGTGCTCACCAGCCCTCCGGATCACCAGCCTGGGTTACTTCATCCGGGCGTGATTCAGACGAATTTCGTCTCCCAAGGAATGAGCGAACTGCTCAGAGAGCAATGAGCCAAGACTCGGGTGGTTGTCTATTTTTCAACCACATGGTTCACAGATGAGATAGCCCCACACTGAGCCTGCAACGGAGCACAAGGCAGATACTCCCGTCCACACAGGAGTCACACTCAAGCCAACTGAAGCGTGGTTTCGGATTCCACGTTGCTTTGCCCTCTGCAAGGGGGCCTGTTGCTCACGTGTCTTACTGGGCTTGAGTAAAGGTGTTGTCAGGGCTGTATTGCCCCCCCGTCCACTCGCCTCCTTTCTCAGAGGCAAAGCAGCTCCATGTAAACTCACATAGGACCAACGGTCAGAGGCAGAATGGTGCACGGGAAATTGGGTACCCACATATAAAAGAATGAACCTGGGCCCTTCACTTATACCATAAGAAAAAATTAACTAAATGGATCAAATACCTAAATATAAGAGCTAAAACTACAAAATTCCTAGAACAAAATATAGGGGAAACATGTCATACACTGTATCTGGCAGTGTTGTTTGTTTTTTTTTTTAACAGGACACCCAAAACAAAAGAAACAAAAGAAAAATAGATGAATTGGACTCTATCCAGAATTTGCAAAGAACAATTCAGCAACAATAAAAGAAACTACCTGTTTAAAATATTGGCAAAATCTTAGGCAGATATTTCTCTAAAAATTATGTAAAGTAGCTAATAAGCACATGAAAAGATGCTCAACAAAATTCATCATTAGTGAAATGCAAATCTAACCCCAAATACCATATCACTTAATACCCATCAGCACAGCTACTACCAAAAGAAAGAAAACAAAACAGAAAATCACAAGTGTTGGTGAGGACATGGAGCAATTAGAACCCTTGTACACTGTTGGTGGAAATGTAAAATGTTGCAGCTGCTATAAAATAACAACATAGTAACTAAAAAAATTATACATAATATCACCATACGATCCAGCAATTTCACATCTGGGTATGCAGCAAAAGATAGGAAAGCAAAGACAGAAAATAATTCACGTACACCTAGGTTCATAGCAGCATTACTCACATCACCAAAAAGCTGTTTGAATTACTCAAGTGTTGTTTGAATTACCATCAATGAAAAAATAGATAAAATGTGATTTATACATACAGTGGAATATTATTCAGCTATGTAAAATAAGGAAATTCTGACAATGATATGTCATGCATGAACCTTAAGGACATTGTGCAGTGACATTAGCCAGTCATAAAAGGACAAATACTGAATCATTCCAATTATGAGATACTTAGAATAATGAAATTCTAGAAACTCAAGTAGAAGAGTCGTTCCTAGGAGCTTGAGGGGGAGTAAAAAGGAGCTTACTTAATAAGTATAGAGTTTTGTTTCTGCAAGTTGAAAGAAGGTCCCTATGAATGGGAATGATAGTTGCAAAACAATGTGAATGTAGTTAATTTTTCTGAGCTACACACTTACAATAGCTAAAATGGTTAATTTTATGTATACTTTACCACAAAGTAAAAAAAAAAAAAAATTAAATAAACAAACTATAGCTATCTGCAATGTCATGAATTAATACTATAACTATAATATTGCATAGAATAAAGTAGATGTAAAACTATACATATTATAAAATTTCACTTACATAAAATCCAAAAAGTGAACGCAACTGAGGTTCTGGCTTCCAGTAATAATTAAGTAGTTTGTTGAATACTTCACAGATAACTATAACAAAGCTCTTTGTTCACAGGGCTGCGGCACTGCATTCCCAGCATGCACAAGGCTTTGGTCACAGGGCTACAGCACTACAATCTTAGCCTGCACCGGGCTCAGGGAAAGTGCGCATCACTGGAGGAAGAGGCAGGGCGGTGCGCGCCTCAGTGGGCTTGCTGGGAGACGTAGTCTTATAAACAGTCCCAGCCCTTTCATCACCGGGCTGCAAGACTACAGTCCCAGCATACATCCAGCTCGGGGACAGTGCGCATTACTGAAGGAAGATACTGGACCGTGGGCAACTCCTTCTACTTGCTGGGAGATGTAGTTTCATAAAGACTCCCAGACTTCCCGGTCCCATGGCCAGAGGACTACCATACCAGTGTGCACCGGGGTCAGGGAAAGTGAACGTCACTGGAAAAAGAGGCGGGGCTGTGTGCGTCTCCCTAGGCTTGCTGGGAGATATGTGCTCATAAACACTTCCAGCCCCTTTCTCAAAGAGCTGCAGGACTACAATCTTAGCATGCACCATTCTCAGGGACAACGCGTGTCACTGGAGGAAGAGACCGGGCTGTGTGCCCCTCCCTAGGATTGCTGGAAGACGTATTCTCATAAACACTACCAACCCTTTGGTCAAAGGGCTACAGGACTACAATCCCAGCATGCGCCAGGCTCCAGGGCGAGGCGTAGACCTGGAAGAAGGGGCAGAGTGGTACGCGTCCCACCTGATATGCTGGGAGCTGTAGTCCGTTAACTACTCTCAGCCTGTTTGTCCATAGTCTTCAGAACTATAATCCCAACAGGTACAGGGATCTGGGGTGCATAGCCCTGGAGGGAGGGGCAGGGCGGTGTGGACTTCCCGGAGTCCAAAGCACTGCTGAGTTCTTATGCTATGCCGACTCTTTGCAAGGAGAGTGAGTACAGAGGTGCACCTGGAGGGCAGGTCTGGGCTGAGCATTGAGGAGAGTATTACCCTACGAAGATATCTTACCTTTTCCCAAATCAGGCGGCTTGTCCCCACCCGATTGGCCCTATCCTTCTCAGGTCCCTCTTTCAGCTGCACCCAGGGTTCTTTCCAGAGCATTATGCCTTCTGCAGCCCAGGGCACTGCCTTCTTTCCTAAACTGCTGTGGAAACTTTCCTGATGTCCAAGACACTATCCATTGTGACGCAGCCCTCTTTTTTCTCTAGCCAGAGCACGCACTCAACAATTTTTTAGAGAAATCTTCCACCTGGCCTGCTTCTAAGCAGCTTCAGAGCTCTGCAGGTGGTGACAAGGGCTGTGGCTTCCTGGAAATTTCATTCTCGAAGTCGCCTTTTTCATGAATGTGAAAGTCTAGGCATCCGAAAAGTTAATTATTAGGATGCACAAAATCTGAGAGCAAAGGAGAAAACCCCATTTCCGAGGCGTGAGTCTTGTGAGCCATTTTCATCAACCCATTTAAGTGGACAAGCTCCAAAATGCAACCTGAAGCTGCTGACTATCTAGGCATTTTACACTTGAAATCAATAGTCTCATCTCAAGTCAGTCCTGGCTTGCCAGTGGCTCAGAGCCACAAATGGGACCTGCTACATCAGGAACAGATAGTGTTCCAGCTTTACCGGAGCAACTTTTAAGATGTGGAGCACTTGGGGTCATTTGAAACCCGCTATCTTCAGTAGGGACTTTTACTTCTAGAAAGCATTTGCATTTTGATTTTATCTGTCTTCAAGCTGACCCTTTGTTTATTTTAATAGTAAAAAACACATTCCTGGGTGGAGATTTAAGATGCTAATGAGACATGCAATGTATGCACGGATGTGTACAGCTACTGCACTTGTGCACCCAGAAGACCAGTCAGAACATGCTTACTGTGACACTTCTTTCCACCTTTTTATGAATAATCATGCAAAACTCCCATAAAGAAGGTTTCTCTAGCAATAATTAATGCTGTCTCAATTTTATGAGCAGGCTGCCCTGGACTCTGTTTCTCAGACTGTGTCATCTATTCTGCACTTAATTTTCAAAATATTCTCTCTCTTTTTTGCAATAAATTATGCTGTAGTTCTTTTGCTGTGTGTCTCTTTTGGAAACTCTCTCTTTTTTTTTAATTTTTTTTGCACACAAAAACAATAAACATTTTCTAAAAATACATACAAACAAAAAGATGCATATCAGACATATTAGGAAGGTTGCACATGGGAAGTCGGGGAATAGAAATGGGGGGTGGGAGTTAAAATAAATGTGAGAGGGACTTTATATGGATCAGTGATAATAACTCAATCCTCAATTTGACAAAGAAGAGGGAGAAGGAAGAGGAAGAAAAAGAAAGTGGGATAAAGGATCAGAAAGGGAGGAAAATAGAAAAAATTAGAGTATGAC
>NW_026656681.1:0-5572 GCF_009828535.3 Hylobates moloch | reverse complement strand
TGGGACAAGTAGGGGCTTCCTGTACTTATATGATCCCTGAGTCATGTAAAATCTGGGTATTATTTAATCTTTGAGTACTTTTGACAGATTTTGATCCTGATGTTGATGCTTCTAACTTGCCTCCTGCATCTGACACTTTGCTGGTCAGAAGTATGTCTGGATCTATCAGTATACAGTCCTCATTTTATGTGTAAAGGCTGATTTCTAGGGCATCTGTAAATAATGACTCACCCATCTTCCCAACAGAATAATTTGCCTACATTAACTGAGACAGAAAAGCATTTAAGCCACTGTTTATGACCATTGATATAGAATATGAAGGAAAAAAAGAGATACAAGAAAAGGGCAAAGACTAAACAAGTTTAAAAACATAAAAACCTCACTGTATATTGTACTACAATCCAGAAACAGAGTGTGATAAAAAATCAAAACACGAACAGGGATAAAATAGAAAGTTCTGAATTAGACATAGATATTAATAGGCTCCTGAGTCCTGTGCTTGGAATTCCAAACTCCAAAAGAAGTGTTTGTTTTATTTATTGTCTCTGTAAGTTTGGCAACAAACTCATTGTGTAGTAGAACCCAACCTCAACTTATAAAAGAGCATTTTAATTTTCATTTAGCCAATTTAGTATAAATAGCCATACCTTTCATTGTAGAAATGTTAAGATACTTGTTTACGGGGAAATGTCCCGGATCTGACTGAGGATGCTATGAAGTCTAGAGGTGCAGCTAATAGTGCTCCACTCCACTCTGAAGCATGTGACCTAAAATGTGTGGTTCCAAGGGTTTCCAATAAGGAATTGTATACCTGTAGACAAAAGTTAATTTGGAGGGAAATTAAGAGATCTCATACTGTTTGCCACCCACTCTTTAATTACCATCTTGCCTCTCTGTGCCCCACGTCCTTCATTTGGCTGTGAAGAGCGTGTGTGCACTCAAAGACTTATTTTCAAGGTGTTTTATTCTTCTAGTGCTCTTTGACTTCATTAATTTTCACCTTGTAAGTTCTCCATACCTTTTGTCTTGTAGGAGACAAGTATAGTTCTCAGCTCTCTTCTACCACATGCACTGTGCATGTCAAGCATAATGAGGGTATTTAGGGGATTTATCCTCTTAATTTCAGTGTCCACAAGGAAAAAAATACTGAAATTTAAAGCAATTGAAAATTGATTTAGACATAAAGTGAATAGAAGAACTTTAACTCTGTGTTTGCAAATAAGCTTGTAGTTCTCCCAAAACCATTTGGTTTTTATTTTGGCTTTTTAATGCATTACATAAAACCTTTTAGACCTCTACAAGAATTGTGGTTTAGTCTAAAAGAAATACCTTATGATGTTGCCTGTGTATGATGGAAAATCAAGCTTTATTGCAGATGTTGTGGTTGTGTCCCAAATTCCCAAATCAATGTCATTTTTGTTAGAAGGGGTCGATATCATTCACACAATAAAATAACTCATTTGATTATTCCCTATATTATTCTTGAACATACTATGAGCCAGATTCTGATCTTTATACTCATGAAAATTCTACCTGACTATAATACTTTGAATGGAATCTGATTGATGTAATTGATTCTATAACAGTTTGTGTGTTTGTGGATGTGTATGTGTGTTTTCATGTGTTCAGATCTAGCTTTAGATATTTATATTAATTTATATTAGGATGATCTTTAAAAAACTAAGTTCTTTTACATAACTATTGGTTATTTTACATAACTATTTTACATAACAACTTTATTTCATTGAAAGGGACTATTAATGAATAAGTGTAATAAAAATTTTGGAGGACATCTTTCAATTTAATGGATGTATCAGTTATATGTTACTGCAGAGCAAACCACCCCAAATCCTAGAGACTTAAAACAACAGAGTTCTAAGTCCTCCAAATTCTGTGGGTGGGTGATCTCGGTAATGCTTTTACTGGTTTCCCTCAATGCAGCTGCAGGGCTGAATGTTCCAGTGTGGCTGGCAGCTCTGCTGGCTAAGGTGCTTAGGTTCTTCTCCATTTGGCTGTTCATCGTCCAGGAGACCACACTGGGCTTCTACACAGCATGGTGAATTGAGATTCCCAAGAGTGTCCAAGCAGAAGCTGCAGGGCCTCTTAAAGCCTGGACACCAGAACTTACACATCGTCAGTTTCTTGACTTTCTATTGTTCACAGAAGTGGAAAAGACAGTCATAGAACAAAGAAGGAACATCATATGGCAAAAGGGATCCGGACACAAGGAGATGTAATTCAGTGGAATTCAGTTTTATCAGTATATCTCCATGGGTTTTAGAACTACTGAGACTCCAAAGGCCTTCTTCAAATTAAAAATTTCTCTCATCTGCCCATTATTTTCCTTCAGAATGACATGTTCTCATCACAACTAATCTTCCCACACTTTACAAAATGAAGCATACTGACTGCCCATCCATCATTGCACTGTGCACATTATGCTGAGGTCTGGAACAAAGGGAACATTCAAAATGTTGTTGGTGTACACTCCCTGGTATTATTTTTCTCCTGTACAGTTTTCTTCTCAGGACAGACTGTGATATTACAAATAGATATTTTAGCCTATAAAATCAGATGCTCTGAATTCAGACATCTAATAGAGTGAAGACTGATAGTAACTTTAAAAGTTTGTTGCTTCTTTCTTAACTGCCCTACTGTCAGAGTGTATCACTTCAAGGGGAGGGTCTTACAACAGCCAAGGAAATAGAGCACCTGAAGGAAACACTACGGGGAAACCACCCCAGTCCTAGCTCATCACAAGGCTCCCTGCTTTTGCTATAAATCTGATCATATGTTTATATTGTTTTCATCAACTGTGTGCTAAATATAGTTATAATGATAACTCCATCCAGAAAAACATAAATCATTACGGTCATAGAATATTATTTTTAGAATTTTTATTTACATACTTTTTTATTGCAAGAAGCAAGATTTGATTATCAATGAAAGACTTCTAAGCATAAAAATATATTACCCCAGAATCAACTTCTTTGGGGGAAGTGGAATGAAAATTGGGTTCAAGGAGAAAAAGGAACAATATAAAATTCCTGACTGTTAAAGAACATTCTGTGCATATTTTTTTTAAATGGATGTTGGTAAAAATCAAATCTCAATGGTATTTAGATTTCATTGGATATATTTTAAGGAGTGGTACAGCAGTTTTATTTTTAAATGTCAATATTTACAACACGCCAGAAGTTACACTCTTTAAAAATATTTAAATTTAAGAGAAAATATTTTGTATGCTTATGTATTATATGCTAGACGGCACATAGTTTGTCCAAATTTTTTAGGTTGTGTGAGTATGAAAAAAAGTGGGGGGTACCACTGATATATAGAGCCCTCTAACTCACGGTAATGGACTTCAGGAAAAAACTAATGTCGCTTTGATTATCTGAAAGAGACTGATCAGGCACTCAGATGCAGTCAGGATACCACTGATTACACAGGGCTTAAGCCAGATTAGTAATCACCAGTCACACTGAACTGCATAAGAAGCTCCATGTCTAGAACTATTTAGCATAATAGCATCACAATGAAAAGAAGGCTAACATTTGGGCTTTTCTCAGCTACCATTTAGATGTGATCCAAGGAAATTAACAGTTAACATTTTGGCAGTCATGAAATACTTTAAGGATCAAACCAAAAAATTTTGATACTCTCACAACTTATACTACCCTTGGTCCACCTCCCACATAAAAGTACATAACATTCACACACCAAGGTGTGCACATAATTTCAGGGCTGCCTGGATATGATGCCCAAGCTTTCATTAATCAAGTTTAAGAACACCAGCTTTAAATGTAAATAAAGTCTCATCATCCACCTGCCTTGAAAGCCCTGTAACACTGTACATAACTAATACTCAGAATTCAGCAAATATTTGTTGATGACAGCAGCTGATATTTGCCTTCCTTGACATTGCTTTTTGATATTCATTTTCAAGCAGCCTCAATTCAACATGAAAAAAAATCATTTTGGAAGGGGGTGAATTCACACAACCCACTTTCAACATAGTTCTCAAAGCATTTTGTAATAGACCAGCCTGACTGAGGCAACACCTAGCAGGCTGAAGCCTGTTCTATTTTGAACACACCAAGAACAGATTCTTGCTTTCATGCTTCAAAATATTCTTGTCTGAACTCTAGATCAGCCTTTCCATGAAGCATTCATTTTCTGTGATTTCTTATTTCACGTATTCTACTTTGAAATAATTTAACGTCGTAACACTCAAACATAAGACAATATAAGAAAGAAAGTAACTGGTATGGTTCTGTGAAGTTTCCTTCTGCCCCCATGCTTGTTTAATCTCAGGGGGCACCTCTATTCTAGAGTTTTATCTGCTAAAATCCTAATGTTAATTTTGACTATGGGAGATGCTAGTTAGAAAACCTCATCCCTATTGATGGGAAGAAAAAAAGTTTCATATTAATTATAGATTTGTTAATATAAGCATTAAAGTTTCCAATAGTAAAAACACATAAATTAGTCTAAACGTTATATCTTTCTTAATTTGAATGTCCTTAGCACCATTGGTTATACAACTAATCTGAAAACAGCATATTTTATGCAGTATATACAAATCAAATTTTTTAATGTTTTATAGCTTTATTTTCACATGCAGATGTTCAGACTTATTCAACTTCATTCAAAAATAGTATTTTTAAAGTAGACTACACAATCTCTTAAAATCACTGTGCTTCCACCTAAGAAAAGGTTGACTGGCCTGTCACTTGTTCCCATTTGTTAGAGAAAGTTCCAGAACTTACCACTTACACTACAAGTAAAAGTTGAACCTAAACCTATTTGTTGACATAGTTACAATTATACTTTATTTATTTTGGTTGCTAACCTAAGAAAATGAAAGCTAAGCTGGGTTGACTGCTGTAGAAATACAAACCCCTGTGATAGCAATGGCTAACATTTATTCATTACTCAACATATGCCAGGCACTGGTTTAAGGTTGGGTATCTTGTTAAATCTTCATAACAACAAGGTGGGCACTATTACCTGTATTTCACGGATACAAGGACTGAGGCCCAGGGAGTGTGACATCCCAAACCACACAGTAAGAGATGGAATCAATTCTCAAATGCCCATGTTCTGGCTCTAGACCAGTTGGTATTTAAATATAACTATAGAGAAATTAAAATTAAAGAAAATTAAAAATGAAGTTTTTCTGTCACAAGCCAAATGTCATGTGGCTAGTGGCTACCATATTGGACATGACAGATAGAAAATATTTGCATAATCATAGAAAATTCTATTGGATGGTGCTGTACTAGATCACTCTGCCTTACCAATTACTAGGAAAAAAAAATTAGATTACAGGTTTTTGTTTTAAATCACAGATGACCTTAATCCGTAAATGACATCCACATGTTAAATTTGCTGATTTTTCTCCCTTATTGACTACAATTAATATTTTGTTATAACTAGCCATTCATTACACAGGCAAAAAGTTTTCATCAGCAAAATCTAAGTGGCAACTATCACATCCTATACACAGACACTAAATAATGCTTGAAACATCAAGAAAATGGGCTGCCGGGCGCGGTGGCTCACGCTTGTA
>NW_026656680.1:0-5572 GCF_009828535.3 Hylobates moloch | reverse complement strand
AGGGGAACTGAAGTGCGTACTGGTGAAGCCCTGGAGCCAGGTGCAGGCGGTGAGGACACTCTTTCTCTGAGAGGCAGTCTCCCCTCACCGCCCCCCTCCACTCTCATTAACCCCCATCCACTCTCACTTCCCCCATACCCTCACTCCTCCCCTGACCACCCTCACTCTTCCCCTGACCACCCTCACTCCTCGCCTACCACCCTCACTCCTCCCCCATCCACCCTCACTCCTCCCCCATCCACCCTGACTCCTCCCCCATCCACCCTCACTCCTCCCCCATCCACCCTCACTCCTTCCCCATCCACCCTCCTCCCCCATCCACCCTCGCTCCTTCCCCATCCACCCTCGCTCCTCCCCATCCACCCTCACTCCTCCCCACCCACCCTCACCCCTCCCCCATCCACCCTCACTCCTCCATCCACACTCACTCCTTCCCCATCCACCCTTAGTCCTCCCCCATCCACCCTGACTTCTCCCCACCCCCATCCACCCTCCCCACTGCAGTCAGACAATCTTTTTAAAGTGAAAACCCAGTCATGTTGCTACCCAGTGAGAGCTACTTCGGGGCCTCAGGCTGCTCCCAGGACATAGTACTCATGGCGTGGGTTGGACTTTAGGGCCCTGTGTGAAGTGGCTCCTGCCTGTGTTCCGCTGTCTCCAGCCCCCAGGGACCATCAAGATCCCTCACCGGCTTCCTTCCCTCTGAAATAATGGTAACTGCCTGTCTCTTTACCAGACTATGAGGTCTGGGACAGGTGGGGATGGTGTGTGTTTGGTTCACCTGGATCCTCTAGCACTGTGTTTGGCAAACAGTGGGCACTCATACATGGCCACTGTATGAAGGATGGATGGATGCCCACTAATCTGTGAAACTTGCTGTTGCCTTAGTGATTATTTCTAATTCTCACCCATTGTTTATCCAAATCAGATGTCATTGTATTAGACACTAAGCAAGAGAAATAAATAATGAAGTTATTAGAAAAAGCAAGACCAAGTCTTAGAAATTATACATATAGGAAAAAAAGAATATATAGAAACATGCAAACTTAGGGAAAGTGCTTAACTCTAGGTATTGAAACTAAGAATCAATTAATTACATTGTGCAAAGAGAAGACTAAGGAAAGAGGGAAATGTGGGACATCAAGGAGTTAAAGATATTTTAAGCAGGGAAGGAAGGGAGGAGGCGATGGAAGAAAGCAAACCACTGTTCTAAAGAATGCGATTAATTAAATAAAGCATGGTACAACTGCTCAATGAAATTGTATGCAGTTTGAAATCCTGTCTCTGAAGGCGGGGTAGTAGTGTCAAGGCTGATGCAGAAGAACTTTGGTGCTACCACATCCAAATGTCTCTTCAAACCACCCCAATGATGTGCTTGCTGTGTACATTTGGTTCCCCCAGAAGCGAGCTTCCTCCTTTAGCCAGCCTGCAGCCCAACCGCCAGGTGGATGAAAGGATGGTGACACCTCTGTGAAGATGGTGACAGTATTTGTGATATGTGTCAAAATACTAGATTTATGTAAGTTTGAAGGACAATGAGATTGCAATTATTCATTAAGAAAACAAATACAGAATTTATTCCAAATGGTAAAAATGTGAAGAAGATATGTAACATGAGTAGTATGGTTGTTGGGAGCATTTTTTCGTATTTTCACTTCAAATTTTTAGAACTTTACACTTTCTTTGAACATGTACTGTAAAATAAAACTGCAAAAATTGTGTTTTAAATATCAAATTAACCATACTTGATTCAAATTATACCTGTATACAAGGAAACACTCACTGGTTCTCATTGGTCTTTTCTCTCCTTCCCAAAGGATGTGCTGGGTGGCGTCCTGATCACCACACTCCTCATCGTCCTCACCTACCCTGCCTGGACCTTCATCGACTGCCTGGACTCGGCCAGCCCCCTCTTCCCGGTGTGTGTCATAGTTGTGCCATTCTTCCTGTGTTACAATTACCCTGTTTCTGATTACTACAGCCCAACCCGGGCGGACACCACCACCATTCTGGCTGCTGGGGCTGGAGTGACCATAGGATTCTGGATCAACCATTTCTTCCAGCTTGTATCCAAGCCCGCTGAATCTCTCCCTGTTATTCAGAACATCCCACCGCTCACCACCTACATATTAGTTTTGGGTCTGACCAAATTTGCAGTGGGAATTGTGTTGATCCTCTTGGTTCGTCAGCTTGTACAAAATCTCTCACTGCAAGTATTATACTCATGGTTCAAGGTGGTCACCAGGAACAAGGAGGCCAGGCGGAGACTGGAGATTGAAGTGCCTTATAAGTTTGTTACCTACACATCTGTTGGCATCTGCGCTACAACCTTTGTGCCGATGCTTCACAGGTTTCTGGGATTACCCTGAGTCTCAAACAGTTGGAAACTAGCCCACTGGACATGAGAGCCAAGACATAGGAAAGTTATTGGTAGGCAAATCTTGACAACTTAATTTTTCTTGAACAACAACAAAAAGTCATACGGCTGTCTTGCTACTACCAGATAAATGCTGCTGCTGTGTGAAAGGAAAAACTGTCTCATAGTGGTCATTAGTCTGTAATGGTTATGCTACAGTTGAACCTAGGCTAAAAACCATAATCCAGATCTTTAAAGGCACACCCCCACCCCGGCCCCTGCTCCTTTCTGTTGCATGGACTTTGGACCTAGTCATGGGCTGGCAGGAATTGTGGCCTGGCTTAGGAATAGCTATGAGCCCCACTGGGTTCTGGAGAGCCAATAGAGATGGAGTGATCTGGGAGGCTGGAGGTAGAGCCTTTCTTTTCCGTTACAACCTTGCCTAGCACGGAGTCTTATTTCTAAAATGGGAACTTTGCTCTAGGAGAAGGGGTGGCACCATATAAAACTGCATTCCTTGGACAGGCTGACTTCCTTATCGTTTATTTGGTGTTTTTTTGTTTTGTTTTGTTTTGTTTGAGACAGGATCTTGCGCTGTTTCCCAGGCTGTAGCACAGTGGCACAATCTCAGCTCACTGCAAACTCTGCCTCCCGGGCACAAGTGATCCTCCTGCCTCAGCCTCCTGAGTAGCTGGGACTGTAAGCATAAACCACCATGCCCAGCTAATTTTTGTAGAGACAGGGTTTCGCCATGTTGCCCAGGCATGTCTCAAACTCCTGGGCTTAAGTGATCCACCCACCTCAGCCTCCCAAAGTGCTGGGATTATAGGCATGAGCCACTGTGCCCGGCCTCCTCCTTGTTATGATCAAATTAGACTGTGCCTGGTTGGGTGGTAAGATCACGCTGAAAGAAAGCTCACTGTGAAGAGATGAAAGGTGGAGGCAGAGCTGTGAGGCCATGGGGAAAAGCCTGCTTTCCTTATAAGTCCTGGTGTTCATGTTGAAATAAGGATCTGCTTTTCCTTGTTTCCATGCATTTTGCAGGATTCCAGGTACCATTACCACACTCTTCTGACCCATGAAACAAACTGGCTGCTCGCATGTCACCAGACAGGTTGGGGGTTAGCCTTCAGCACAGGTGGATACATCTGGGATTCACTGAGATTCCTGCCCTCTCCTGCTTCCTAGTGGTTTGGGACAGGCCCTCTGCCCATCGTCAGCAGTTTTTTGCTTTCATACAAACCTGGAAGGCACTGGCATCTGCCTAGGAAAGTGGATCCGTGAAGAACAGATGAATTCAATCCTTTCTGGAGCCTGACAAAGAAAGGATAGGCTTCCTTGACATTGCCTGGTCCTGACAAGACCTCCCTGACATTACTCCTCCAATTTCACAGTTACCTTCTGTAAATCTATTTTCTCATCTACTGAATAGAATCAGGTGCCCTTTTTGTCTTCCCACCTCTTATTTCTTGGCAATTTTAAGGGTAATTAATGCAAGAACAACTTTAGTGTCTCTTGGGAAAACAAGCCAACCAAATACAAAACCCATTAAGCCTACTAGGGTGCATCCTCTTAACATGGGAAGGTGATGATTATGCAAACACCAGAGTTCCTTCCTCTTCAGTTGCCGAGAATAAAGTACAGGTATCAAGAACGTTCTTTAAAGTTAGTGTAACTATAGTTAACAAAGTATCCATTGAGGTATAGTGCCTGTAGGACTGAGCCAGTGCTTTATCAACCCAACACATCATCACCATGTGCATACTCTGGAAAAAAATAGCTTCCTTAAAAGTTACAGAGGCTCTTAACATGTTAAAACTGAAAAATCACATTTTTCTTGATTTCAAATATGTTCAACAGCCTTACTGTTGGGATGATATTTAGTATGTAAGTTAGCGTTCCAATTTCTCAAGAATTTTTAGGCCAGGTGTGGTGGCTCACGCCTGTAATCCCAGCACTTTGGGAGGCCGAGGCAGGCGGATCACGAGGTCAGGAGACAGAGACCATCCTGGCTAACACGGTACCCCGTCTCTACTGAAAATACAAAAAAATTAATTAGCTGGACGTGGTGGCAGGCGCCTGTAGTCCCAGCTACTCAGGAGGCTGAGGCAGAAGGATGGCGTGAACCCAGTGGGCGGAGCTTGCAGTGAGCTGAGATTGCGCCACTGCACTCCAGCCTGGGCAACAGAGCGAGACTCTGTCTCAAAAAAAAAAAAAAAAAAGAATTTTTAGCAAAGCATCCTGTTTTTACTTAAAATTCTTCTCATATTTATTATAGTTAGAAGGCAAAGATCAAGATGAACTGCCATTTGACTGCTTTTACATCAAACTCTGCCCAGTATTTGCAGCACAACTCAGGGGAAGGGCCTTAGCTTGCAGGTACTCCCAGCCTTCATCTGCCCCTGCAGAGCAGTGGCTGTCAGCTGGATGCGGCACTTTTCTGTATTTTCATCCACACAGCTGCCCAGCCAGAGTTCGCAACACTGGATATTTACACCAAATAATTGTGGTTGACTTGTCTGAAGCCAACTGACAAAAGGATCAGCTTTTCCCACTTGTATTTTTTAAAAAGAGAGATTGTGATCATTGTCACAGAGTGGGTGCTGGCATCTCATATATATGATATATATATCATATACATAATTTTTACTGCTGTCTCTAGTTTTAAGTCCCAACAATAGGAAGGCCGATCAGCTATATTGATATATTTAAGGCTGTACTTAACTAATTTGGGTTGAGGATGAATGTATCAGCCACAGCACATTAAAGAATGAGCCAGGGTGAAGGAGCCAAGATGGCCGAATAGGAACAGCTCTGGTCTCCAGCTCCCAGCCCCAGCGACACAGAAGATGGGTGATTTCTGCATTTCTGCTTGAGGTACCGGTTTCATCTCACTAGGGAGTGCCTAACAGTGGGTGCAGGACAGTCGGTGAAGCGCACTGTGCGCGAGCTGAAGCAGGGCGAGGCATTGCCTCACTCGGGAAGCACAAGGGGTCAGGGAGTTCCCTTTCCTAGTCAAAGAAAGGGGAAACAGACGGCACCTGGAATATCGGGTCAGTCCCATCCTAATACTGCGCTTTTCCAATGGGCCTGGAAAACGGCACACTAGGAGATTGTGTCCCGCACCTGGCTTGGAGGGTCCTATGCCCACGGAGTCTCGCTGATTGCTAGCACAGCAGTCTGAGATCAAGCTGCAAGGCGGCAGCAAGGCTGGGG
>NW_026656679.1:1882-5575 GCF_009828535.3 Hylobates moloch | reverse complement strand
TGGTATCAGGATGATGCTGGCCTCATAAAATGAGTTAGGGAGGATTCTCTCTTTTTCTATTCATTGGAATAGTTTCAGAAGGAATGGTATCAGCTCCTCCTTATACCTCTGGTAGAATTCGGCTGTGAATCCATCTGCTCCTGGACTTTTTTTGGTTGGTAATCTATTAATTATTGCCTCAATTTCAGAGCCTGTTATTGGTCTATTCAGAGATTCAACTTCTTTCTGGTTTAGTCTTGGGAGGGTGTGTGTGTCAAGGAATTTATCCACTTCCTCTAGATTTTCTAGTTTATTTGCATAGAGGTGTTTATAGTATTCTCTGATGGTAGTTTGTATTTCTGTGGGATCGGTGGTGATATCCCCTTTATCATTTTTTATTGCATCTATTTGAATCTTCTCTCTTTTCTTCTTTATTAGTCTTGCTAGCAGTGTATCAATTTTGTTGATCTTTTCAAAAAACCAGATCCTGGATTCATTGATTTTTTTTGAAGGGTTTTTTATGTCTCTATTTCCTTCAGTTCTGCTCTGATCTTAGTTATTTCTTGCATTCTGCTAGCTTTTGAATGTGTTTGCTCTTGCTTCTCTAGTTCTTTTAATTGTGATGTTGGGGTGTCAATTTTAGATCTTCCCTGCTTTCTCTTGTGGGCATTTAGTGCTATAAATTTCCCTCTACACACTGCTTTAAATGTGTCCCAGAGATTCTGGTATGTTGTGTCTTTGTTCTTATTGGTTTCAAAGAACATCTTTATTTCTGCCTTCATTTCGTTATGTACCCAGTAGTCATTCAGGAGCAGGTTGTTCAGTTTCCATGTAGTTGAGCGGTTTTGAGTGAGTTTCTTAATCCTGAGTTCTAGTTTGATTACACTGTGATCTGAGAGACGGTTTGTTAAAATTTCTGTTCTTTTGCATTTGCTGAGGAGTGCTTTACTTCCAACTATGTGGTCAATTTTGGAACAGGTGTGGTGTGGTGCTGAAAAGAATGTATATTCTGTTGATTTGAGGTGGAGAGCTCTGTAGATGTCTATTAGGTCTGCTTGGTGCAGAGCTGAGTTCAATTCCTGGATATCCCTGTTAACTTTCTGTCTCGTTGATCTGTCTAATGTTGACAGTGGGGTGTTAAAATCTCTCATTATTATTGTGTGGGAGTCTAAGTCTCTTTGTAGGTCTCTAAGGACTTGCTTTATGAATCTGGGTGCTCCTGTATTGGGTGCATATATATTTAGGATAGTTAGCTCTTCTCGTTGAATTGATCTCTTTACCATTATGTAATGGCCTTCTTTGTCTCTTTTGATCTTTGTTGGTTTAAAGTCTGTTTTATCAGAGACTAGGGTTGCAATCCCTGCTTTTTTTTTTTTTGCTTTCCATTTGCTTGGTAGATCTTCCTCCATCCCTTTGTTTTGAGTCTATGTGTGTCTCTGCACATGAGATGGGTCTCCTGAATACAGCACATAGATGGGTCTTGACTCTTTATCCAATTTGCCATTCTGTGTCTTTTAACTGGGGCATTTAACCCATGTACATTTAAGGTTAATATTGTTATGTGTGAATTTGATCCTGTCATTATGGTGTTAGCTGGTTATTTTGCTCATTAGTTGATGCAGTTTCTTCCTAGCCTCGATGGTCTTTACAATTTGGCATGTTTTTGCAGTGGCTTGTACCGGTTGTTCCTTTCCACGTTTAGTGCTTCCTTCAGGAGCTCTTTTAGGGTAGGCCTGGTGGTGACAAAATCTCTTCATCGTAGTCTTTTATGATTCTTTTTATTTCTATGACATCTGTTGTAATGTCTCCTCTTTCATTTCTAATTTTATTTTTTTAGGTCTTTTCTCTTTTTTTCTTTTTCTTTTTTTTTTTTTTTTTTTTTTGTCAGATGGAGTCTCACTCTGTCACCCAGGCTGGAGAGCAGTGGCACGATCTCGGCTCACTGCAACCTCCATCTCCCAGGTTCTAGCAATTCTCCTGCCTCAGCCTCCAGAGTAGCTGGAATTAGAGGCACATGCCACCACATCAGGCTAATGTTTTTATATATTAGTAGGGACGGGATTTCACCGTGTTGTCCAGGCTGGTCTTGAACTCCTGAGCTCAGGCAATCCACCCTCTTTGGCCTCCCAAAGTGCTGGGATTACAGGCATGAGCCACCATGCCTGGCCTCTTTTTTTCTTAATCTAGCTAGGGGTTTGTCAATTTCATTTCTTTTCAAAAAACAATTGTTAGTTCCATTGATCTTTTCTATTGTTCTCCTAGCCTCTATTTTATTTATTTCTACTCTAATCTTTATTATTTCCTTTTTTCTACTAACTTGGGCTTAGTTTGTTCTTTTTTCTCTAATTTCTTGAGATGTAAATATAGGTTGTTAATCAAAGATCTTTCATCTTTGTTAACACAGACATGTACCCTTTCCATACTGCTTTTGCTGCATCCTGTAAGTTTTGGCATGCTGTGTTTTCATTTTCATTTGTCTCAAGATATTTTCTAATTTCCCTTTTGATTTCTCTTTGACCCATTGGTTTTTCAACTGTGTTGTTTAATTTCCATAGAGGTGTAAATTTTCCAATTTTCCTTCTGCTAGTGATTATTATTATTATTTTTACTGTTATAATGAGACAAGATCTCACTGTGTTGCCCTGGCTGGAATGGCATGATCATAGCTCACTGCAGTCTCAACCTCCTGGGCTCAAGTGATCCTCCCACTTTAGCCTCCTGAGTAGCTGGGACTACAGGCATGCACCACTATCCTGGCTAATTTTCTAATTTTTTTTGTAGACAGGGTATCTTTATGCTGCCCAGGCTGTTCTCAAATTCCTGGGCTCAAGCAATCCTCCTGCCTCTGCCTCCTAAAATGTTGTGATTACAGCCTTGTGCCACCATGCCTGGCCTTGCTACTGATTTCTAGTTTTATTCCATTATGGTAAGAGAAGATACTTGATATAACTTCAATCTTCTTAAGTTTGTTAAGGCATATTTTGTGACCAAACATGTGGTCTGTCCTAGAGAATGTCTCATGTGCACTTGAAAGAATGTGTATTTTGTTGTTGAGTAAATGTTCTGCATATCTGTTAGAGCCATTTGGTTTATAGTGTTGTTCAAATCCTCTGTTTCTTTATTTATCATTTGTCTGGGTGTTCCAGCCTTTATTAAAAGTGGGTTATTAAAATCTCTTACTATTATTATGTTGCCGTCTATTTCTTCCCTTAGTTCTGTCAATGTTTGCTCCATATATTTAGGTGCTCTGATGTTCAGTGCATACATAGTTACAATTATTATCGTCCTGGAAAACTGACCTTTTATCATTGTATTGTCCTTTTTGTCTCTTGTGATAGTTTTTTACTTAAAATCTGTTTTGTCTGACATAAATATGACCTCCACTGCTCTCTTTTGTTTACTATTTTCATGGAATATGTTCTCCATCTTTTGCTTTCAACATATTTGTGTTCTTCAATCTAAAATGAGTCCCTAGTAAACAGCATAGTTCATCTTATTTTTAAAATCCATTCAGCTGCTCTATGTCTTTTGATTGGAGAGTTTAATTTATTTACATTTAATGTAATTACTAATAGGAAAGGACTTACTACTGCCATTTCATTCTTTTTTTCTGTCTTAAGGGTTTTTTGTTTGTCCATTTGTTTCGTTTGTTTTATGTGATAGTGTATTTTTTTTTTTTTTTTTTTTTTTTTTTTTTTTTTTTTTTTTTTTTTT
>NW_026656679.1:0-1872 GCF_009828535.3 Hylobates moloch | reverse complement strand
TTTTTTTTTTTTTTTTTTTTTTTTTTTTTTTTTTTTTTTTTTTTTTTGAGACGGAGTCTTGCTCTGTCCCCCAGGCTGGAGTGCAGTGGCGCAATCTCGGCTCACTGCAAGCTCTGCCTCCCGGGTTCACGCCATTCTCCTGCCTCAGCCTCCTGAGTAGCTGGGACTACAGGCGCCCGCCAACACGCCCGGCTAATTTTTTGTATTTTTAGTAGAGACGGGGTTTCACCGTGTTAGCCAGGATGGTCTCGATCTCCTGACCTCGTGATCCGCCCGCCTCGGCCTCCCAAAGTGCTGGGATTACAGGCTTGAGCCACCGCGCCCGGCCGATAGTGTATTTTTCTGTCATGCAGGCTGGAGTGCAGTGGCACAATTACAGCCCACTGCAGCCTCGAACTTCTGAGCTCAAGCAATCCTCTTGCCTCAGCCTCCTAAGCAGCTGGGAATATAGGTGCACACCACCATCCCAGCTATTTTTTTTTTAACTTTTTAAAAGATGGGGTCTTGCTGTGTTGTTCGGGCTGATCTGAAACTCCTGGCCTCAAGTGATCCTCCTGCCTCAGCCTCCCAAAAAGTGCAGGGATTACAGGCATGACTGCTGTGCTTGATCTGTCTTATGGAGAGTTTTGACCCTCTTTTCTTCTCTTTCTGTCTTCCTTTGTGTTTTGTTGACTTTTTGTAGTACATGCTTTGATTCCTGTCTCATTTTCTTTTCTGTATCTTCTATAGTTACTTTCTTTGTGGTTACCATGGGACTTACCTAAGATATCTTATAGTTATAACAATATATTTTAAACTGATAATATCTTAAGTTCAGTCACATATAAAAGTTGCACCTTTTTACTTATCCCCCCACACTTTCTGATATTAATATCACAAATTACATCTTTTTATCTTTTGTAGTTAATTCTTATACTTTTATCTTTTAACATCTATACCAGAACTAAAAGTGATTTCTGCATCACCATTGCAATATCACAGTAATCTGTATTTGTCTAAATATTTACCTTTACCAGAGAGCTTTATACTTTCATATGGTTTTACCTTGCTATTTACCATCCTTTCATTTCACCTTTAAGGATTCCCTTTAGCATTTCTTCTAAGGCAAATCTAGTGGTAATGAGCTCCCTCCATTTTTTTGTTTATCTGGGAAAGTCTTTCCTTCTCTTTCAGTTTTGAAAGACAGCTATGCCAAATGTATTTTGTTGGCAGTATTTTTCTTTCAGCACTTTGAAAATATATCCCACTTTCTTCTGGCCTACTAGGTTTATGCTGAAAAATTTACTGATGGTTTCATGAGGACTCCCTTGTACATGATGAGTCACTTTGCACTTGCTACTTGGAAAACTCTCTTATCTTTGACTTTTCACAATTCAATCACAATTTGTCCTGTGAACTCCATTGGTCTCATCCTAGTTGGAGTCCTTTGGGATCCTTGACTGTGTATGTCCATTTTCTTTCCCAAGTTTTGGAAGTTTTTGCCTGTTATCTCTTCAAACAGGCTTTCTCCACCTTTCTCTCTCTTCTCCTTCTGCAATTCCTATCGTGTATATTGGTCTGCTTGATGGTGTCTCATAAGTCTCTTAGGCTTTGTTCTTCACTCTTTTTCTTTTTTTCTTGAGACAGGGTCTCACGTTGTCACCCAGGCTGGAGTGCAGTGGCATGAACATGGCTCACTTCAGCCTCAATCTCCTGGGCTTGAGCAATCCTCCTGCTTCAGACCCCCCCAAGTAGCTGGGACTACAGGCATGTGCCACCAAACTCAGCTAATTTTCATTTTGTAAAAAATGTACAAAATTTTTGTACAGGGTTTTACCATCTTGCCCAGGCTGGTCTCAAACTCCTGAGCCCAAGCGATCCTCCTGCCTCAGC
>NW_026656678.1:4257-5576 GCF_009828535.3 Hylobates moloch | reverse complement strand
CCTCTTCCAGCCAAGATGGACTTGCCTTTCCACCATGACCAACCAGAAAACTGAAATTGGATAGAATATTTGAGAAAACTGTTTTCGGGGATTGGAACACAGGCAGAACAGGACTGTGATATTTGACAACAGGAAAACACAGGAGGCAAATCTCACACACACTTCTGTTTTCTGTCCAATGGCAGTTTCTTGACCACACAGAGAGAGGTAGAGACTCCAAAAATGAGGCAATGTCACTGTCACTAAGCTGAGAGTCTTGCAGTGCTAACATGTTGGGAGTTTAGAGAATAAGGTACTGGAGAAGAGGGAACTACATACAGGTTAGGCCTCAAAAGAGTATGCAAAAGTTCTCTGCAGGTCCCGGGCCAAGGGCTGGGGGAGTACATACAGTAGGCAGGCTCCACAAGGCCTCTGCAGAGTGGCTGGCACTTCTGAGTGCTGACTGGAGATGACAGAGATCACACAAATTTGGGACACAGCAGAGTGGAGAGAACTCACCAAGTAGACCTAGAACATGTGACTGAGGCCCATGAGGATGAACCTTTCCTAGAGTAAGAGTCACTGTCTAAGTCTATGGGCAAAACCCTAATAAGTAAACACAAACTAACAAAGGCCCAGGCTTGACAGGAGCAAAAGGGTGGTCAAACAATTTAATTAGGCATCAAGACATTTAACAGAAATAAAGGTTAAAATGTTATGAAAATGAAAGACTGAATTTATAAGGAAGACTTAACAATCCTAAATGTGTACACATGACAGCTTCATAATACTTTAAGCAAAAACTGCTCAAGTGGACAGATCTAGAATTACAGCTGGAGATTTCAACATAACTCTCAATACATTTTAGGATGAGTAAAAAATCAGTAAGGACACAGAAGATGTGCATAGTCACAAGCTCCATCAGTTGATCTAACTGACATCTAAAGAACACTGAACCGCTGGGTGCCACGGCTCACGCCCGTAATCCCAGCACTTTGGGAGGCTGAGGTGGGTGGATCGCCTGAGGTCAGGAGTTTGAGACCAGCTTGGCCAATGTGGTGAAACCCCGTCTCTATTAAAAATATAAAAAAATTAGCCAGGCATGGTGGCAGGTGCCTGTAATTCCAGCTCCTCTGGAGGCTGAGGCAGGACAATCACTTGAACCTGGGAGGCGGAGGCTGCAGTGAGCCGAGATCGCGCCACTGCACTCCAGCCTGCTGGGCAACAGAGCGAGACTTCATCTCCAAAAAAAAAAAAAAAAAAAAAAAAAAAAAATCCCTTAACCAACATCTGCAGAATACACATTCTTTGCAAGTGTACATGGAAATTCACTAAGAAAG
>NW_026656678.1:0-4247 GCF_009828535.3 Hylobates moloch | reverse complement strand
CTAAATGTTCATCAACTGATGAATGGATGAACAAAATGTGACATCCATACAATGAAATACTATGCAGCCATGAAAAGGAACAAGTGCTACAACAATGATGGACCTCAAGAATGTTATAAGTGAAAGAAGCCAGATACAAAAGGCCACATGTTGCATGATTTCTTAGGAAATATTCAGAATAGGCAATTTCACATAGATAGCAGACTAGTGGTTGCCACGGACTAGGAGAGGGGGAGGATGGGATGTGACTGCTGTAATGGGTAGGAAGAGATTTCCTTCCGAGATGATGAAAATGCTGAGCAACTAGACAGTGGTGAAACTCTTGAATATATACTACAAACCACTGACTGTTTAAAAGGGTGAATTTTATAATTATGAATTACATCTCAATAAAAAAATAAAAAACCAAGAGCGATTTGAAAAACGTTAATGTGCAAAGTGCCTACAACAATTTCTGGGCACACTGAAAGTGCTATATAAGCATTAATTATGATTATTATGATAATCTTAAGACACTCTTGTCTGCATTTTCATCATAAAGCTTTCAGAGGATAACTCACCACTCCTCACAGGAAATTCACAGAGCAAAAATCTCACATTCATTCAGGATATACCTGCCATTTATTCTGGCATCTTCATGAGGCCAGACTCCTCGAGAGGGTTCTCAAGTGCAGTGGCTTCAGCTCACTCCTTGATACTTTCTTTCCATCTCGCCTAAAAATATCAAAACCTCTGTTTATCACGGAGACCAGGAGGAAATGCTCAATATTTGTATGTACAGTCAACCTCGGGCAAATTTGCCAGTTAAAAAAGAAGTGGGGATATGAGTGCACAGGTTTTCTCCTAAAGAGCTAATAAATTACCACTATGACCTCCTCCTCATATTTGGCTTAATTTATTTACTGCATATATGTTCTCTCATTTAATCCTCATTGTTCTAAAGGTATAACAAATGGTCTGAAAGCATAAATGTGTAAACGGAGGTTCAAAGATATTTGATCTCTTAATGAGTAAATGGAAGTTCAGACATATTAACCAATTTGCCACAAATTACAAAGTCAGTAAATGACAGAGTGCAGGTTCGAGTCCATATCCCTAACAAAGCCCATATACGTCTCAACCACTGTGTGATTCATCCTGGTTTCACTCTACATATTAGCTTAGAAAAAATTAATCAATAATTTTTCCAGGAAGAGACAATGGAGAAAACAATAATCCCTAATAAAGGAACTTACTATCATGAACTACGAGATCAGACTAACACAGACCCACCAGGCAGAGGCCTGGAGAGATGCCTCAGGGGACCCAAACTCTTGGGACCCGCCCGTCTATCCTGTTTCCAGGGTCGTCCGCGCGGGAGGCTGCCCCTTTCTGCACAGGCACCAGGAACCGCGGTCCGGCCTCCGTCCAGCCCGGACAGGGGCCAGGGCGAAGCCTGGGAGGTCACAAAGCCGGCTCTCTGCGCCACGGCTTCCACCAGACTCGCCGGGGTGGAGTGCGTCCGAAAAGAATGGAGGAGGCTCCCGCTGGAGCTGCAGGACCCACCTCTTCGCCTTGGTTCCCTTGAGCACCAGCTTGGTAGACTTCACATAAGCGTACTCGGCCATGGCTCCGGAAGACTTCTGCGCGGAGAGGCTGAAGCTGGCTCAGGACGAGTATGTGACCGGGAGCCGCACCAGGGCGGGGAGGAACAGAAGTTGAGGGGAAGTAAACACTCCCTGACACGCTACCTCTGTCCAGAACCCGCCTTCGTCAGCCAAACGCTGAATGGCTGAGATTTCCACTTCCGGGTTTCTGCCAGCGGGGTGGGGGTGGGGGGGGGAGTAACGGTGGCCGCAGAGGGCCGCAAGGTGTCCGCACGCAGCTGCTCCCTGGCGCCCTCTCGAGGAGCCCCTGAGGATTCGTGCCTCCCAGAGGTGGGGAAAGCCCGCCCGAGGCGCCGGTGCTGAAAGTGGCGGGGCTGCCGGGTGCGCTGTTTAACGGCCTCCCGCTAGAGCTGCCGGCTGGCGACGGTCCCCGAGGGGGCGGGAAGCGGCTCAGGCTGCCCTCCCTGGCCTGCGGCGGCGCGGCTGGAAGCGCGGGCCACTCGTGCGCAGGTCATTCGGGGCTGTGCCTCGCAAAACTGTGTGTGCAGGAAACAAGCAGGAAATACCCTAAAATAGAATGAAGCGCCATGTTGAGGGCGCGAACGTCGCGAGTGCTGTGGGAATGTGGGCTGTGGTGGAGAGTTATGGTGGCGCGTGTTACAGGCTCAGGGGTCAGGAAGAAGCCTAATCGTGGAGGCGGCATCTGAGGAGGGTCTTGAACGCTGGGCAGGCTTTTGCCCGACAGAAATGAAGGAAGCTAGTCCTGTCTGATGGAGGAAACAGGGCGGAGGCGTGGAAGGAGCCCTGCAGCGCTGGTGTGAGGAGCAGCTATCAGGCCAGGCCTGTAAAGCACAGTGATGGGAACCAGGATAGAGAAGGCAAGTCGGGGTCCTGTGGTCGCTGAAGAATTTGAATGAAATCAGTAAACAGGTGAGAGGGATCAATCGCAAGAGCATGGGATGAAACGAGGAGTAGTCCACGGTGATTCCTCTGCAGCGGTGGTTATTATTAATGGCGTACGTGACACCAAAACGGTGGGTATTATTGATCGCGTATGTGACACCAAAACCACCCCACTCAAGCTGTGGCTCTTTCCCTAAAGTAGAAAACGGAGACCAGTTGGGTTCCAAGCATCCACGAAGATCTTATTAAATTCGAGATCCCTGGTGGCACCATGGAGTCAGGATTGGCTCATCTCAAACCTGACTCAGACACAAAACCATCTCAATGTGCAGAGATGAGCGTCCTTACCCGCTATCATAATGTATTTTCCGGTGTTTTCACAGTGCTGCGCTTCCCAATCCCCATTCCACGGCAATCCACATGCCATGATGCCCAGAGGCATTAACACAGGAGCCACACAGGGGCTCCTCACGTTGACTTTCCATGGTTTTGATGAAAATCTCAGTTTCCGCATCTCATACAATGTGGTTAGTAATAGTATCATTTAGGTTTGAAGAATTAAATGGAACGAATTATATAGGGTGCTTATTATAACCTACATGGAAAGTGCCTAGGATATGTTAGCTATGCTCATCACCAACATCGTTATATGACGGTAATAATCAGCTAGTCAGGAAGGCCGACGCCAAGAAAATGGATACATGCTCTGAGGGAATGAATGTGGAGAGATCAGAAGGTCAAGAACAGAGCCGTACAATATGTCTACAGTAAAGGGATAGAGAAAAGAAAGGCTATAAAGAAGGAATGAAACAGAGTTAGAGTAAAATTATAAAATCAAAGCTAAGGAGAATTTCCAGAAAGGGTAGTATCATCTAATATCGTAGAAGTTTAGGAGCATAAGAAGGAAAAAAGGCCTTTGGGTAACTGACGTTGAGGCAGTCTTTAGGGAAGCTCCATTTCCAATAGAGAAGTAGACAGAAAGTCAGCTTGAAGCAGGGACTAGGTGAAGAAGCTGTTTAATGTTGAAAATTAAACATCAGCTTTTCTTCTTCATTAAAATCATTTTCAACTCCTCCCAGGTGTTGGTGGTTTGGGGGAGTTACATAAGCAGTCAGGTCTTGATGAGTAGAGGAGGAAGGAACAAACACTTTCAGCAAAGGCAGAATTCTGAAATTCTGCTCATTTTTTTTTCCAGTAACATTCCTATGTTTGTGAGGTTATTCAGTCATAAAGATCCTGGTGAATTTTTTTTCAAACTTTACTAATCTTAATCACTGTGGACGTTTGTTTAAAATGTGTATTCCCAGGCCTCTCACCTCCTGATTCTGATTCAGGAGATCATGGATGGAACTCAGAATACATGTGTTTGACAAGTATCACAAGTGGTTCTTATGGTCAGGCAAATTTGGGAATCTAACCAGAAATTTATGTTTTCATAACTGGTAGCTAGAAAAGATTCCTAGAGTCTTTTGCTTTTTGAAAATAAAATATTTCTTTTTTAAAAGGAAAATTGTATGACTAGATACAACATTTATACATGTGGCACATATACTATACTGTGGGCTTTTGTCATATTTACAGTTAAAGATGTGTAAGAACGCTCTGAGAAAAATTATATATTAAATGCAAAGAGGGGTAAGTCAGGGTGGGGGAGAAATGGGAAGGGTGTGCTTACTGTTGCTAAAAGGTAGAAAAGCCAGAATGATAGCCATCTAAGGTTGCAAATAGCACATTGTAAGTTGAGGGAGCTTCATAATC
>NW_026656677.1:0-5576 GCF_009828535.3 Hylobates moloch | reverse complement strand
TTATAGCAGCATGATTTATAATCCTTTGGGTATATGCCCAGTAATGGGATGGCTGGGTCAAATGGTATTTCTAGTTCTAGATCCCTGAGGAATCGCCACACTGTCTTCCCCAATGGTTGAACTAGTTTACAGTCCCACCAACAGTGTAAAAGTGTTCCTATTTCTCCACATCCTCTCCATCACCTCTTCCTTCCTGACTTTTAAATGATTGCCATTCTAACTGGTGTGAGATGGTATCTCACTGTGGTTTTGATTTGCATTTCTCTGATGGCCAGTGATGAGCATTTTTTTCACGTGTCTGTTGGCTGAATAAATTTCTTCTTTTGAGAAGTGTCTGTTCATATCCTTTGCCCACTTTTTGATGGAGTTGTTTGATTTTTTTCTTGTAAATTTGTTTAAGTTCTTTGTAGCTTCTGGATATTAGCCCTTTGTCAGATGGGTAGATTGTAAAAATTTTCTCCCATTCTGTAGGTTGCCTGCTCACTCTGATGGTAGTTTCTTTTGCTGTGCAGAAGCTCTTTAGTTTAATTAGATCCCACTTGTCGATTTTTGCTTTTGTTGCCATTGCTTTTGGTGTTTTAGTCAAGAAGTCCTTGCCCATGCCTATGTCCTGAATGGTATTGCCTAGGGTTTCTTCTAGGGTTTTTATGGTTTTAGGTCTAACATTTAAATCTTTAATCCATCTTGAATTAATTTTTGTATAAGGTGTAAGGAAGGGATCCACTTTAAGCTTTCTACATATGGCTAGCCAGTTTTCCAAGCACCATTTATTAAATAGGGAATCCTTTCCCCATTTCTTGTTTTTGTCAGGTTTGTCAAAGATCAGATGGTTGTAAATGTGTGGTATTATTTCTGAGGGCTCTGTTCTGTTCCATTGGTCTGTATCTCTGTTTTGGTACCAGTACCATGCTGTTTTGGTTACTGTAGCCTTGTAGTATAGTTTGAAGTCAGGTAGCATGATGCCTCCAGCTTTGTTCTTTCGGCTTAGGATTGTGTTGGCAATGCAGGCTCTTTTTTGGTTCCATATGAACGTTAAAGTAGTTTTTTCCAATTCTGTGAAGAAACTCATTGGTAGCTTGATGGGGATGGCACTGAATCTATAAATTACCTTGGGCAGTATGGCCATTTTCACAATATTGATTCTTCCTATCCATGAGCATGAAATGTTCTTCCATTTGTCTGTGTCCTCTTTTATTTCTTTGAGCAGTGGTTTGTAGTTCTCCTTGAAGAGGTCCTTCACATCCCTTGTAAGTTGGATTCCTAGGTATTTTATTCTCTTTGAAGTAATTATGAATGGGAGTTCACTCGTGATTTGGCTCTCTGTTTGTCTGTTATTGGTGTATAGGAATGCTTGTGATTTTTGCACACTGATTTTTTATCCTGAGGCTTTGCTGAAGTTGCTTATCAGCTTAAGGAGATTTTGGGCAGAGATGATGGGGTTTTCTAAATATACCATCATGTCATCTGCAAACAGGGACAATTTTAATTCCTCTTTTCCTAATTGAATACCCTTTATTTCTTTCTCTTGCCTGATTGCCCTGACCAGAACTTCCAACACTATGTTGAATAGGAGTGGTGAGAGAGGGCATCCCTGTCTTGTGCCAGTTTTCAAAGGGAATGCTTCCAGTTTCTGCCCATTCAGTATGATATTGGCTGTGGGTTTGTCATAGATAGCTCTTATTACTTTGAGATACATCCCATCAATACCTAATTTATTGAGAGTTTTTAGCATGAAGGGCTGTTGAATTTTGTCAAAGGCCTTTTCTGCATCTATTGAGATAATCAAGTGGTTTTTGTCTTTGGTTCTGTTTATATGCTGGATTACGTTGATTGATTTGTGTATGTTTAACCAGCCTTGCATCCCAGAGATGAAGCCAACTTGATCCTGGTGGATAAGCTTTTTGATGTGCTGCTGGATTCGGTTTGCCAGGAGTTTATTGAGGATTTTTGCATGGATGTTCATCAGGGATATTAGTCTAAAATTCTCTTTCTTGGTTGTGTCTCTGCCAGGCTTTGGTATCAGGATGATGCTGGCCTCATAAAATGAGTTAGGGAGGATTCCCTTTTTCTATTGATTGGAATAGTTTCAGAAGGAATGGTACCAGCTCCTCTTTGTACCTCTGGTAGAATTCAGCTGTGAGTCCGTCTGATCCTGGACTTTTTTTGGTTGTAGGTTATTAATTATTGCCTCAATTTCAGAGCCTGTTTTTGGTCTACTCAGGGATTCAACTTCTTCCTGGTATAGTCTTGGGAGGGTGTATGTGTCCAGGAATTTATCCATTTCTTTGAGATTTTCTAGTTTATTTGCCTAGAGGTGTTGATAGTATTCTGTGATGGTATTTTGTATTTCTGTGGGATCAGTGGTGATATCCCCTTTATCATTTTTTATTGTGTCTATATGATTCTTCTCTCTTTTCTTCTTTATTAGTCTTGCTAGCGGTCTATCAATTTTGTTTATCTTTTCTAAAAACCATCTCCTGGATTCATTTTTTTGAAGGGTTTTTTGTGTCTCTATCTCCTTCAGTTCTGCTCTGATCTTAGTTATTTCTTGCCTTCTGCTAGCTTTTGAGTGTGTTTGCCCTTGCTTCTCTAGTTCTTTTAATTGTGATGTTAGGGTGTCAATTTTAGATCTTTCCTGCTTTCTCTTGTGGGCATTTAGTGCTATTAATTTCCCTCTACACACTGCTTTGAATGTGTCCCAGAGATTCTGGTATGTTGTGTCTTTGTTCTCGTTGGTTTCAAAGAACATCTGTATTTCCACCTTCATTTCGTTATGTACCCAGTAGTCATTCAGGAGCAGGTCGTTCAGTTTCCATGTAGTTGAATGGTTTTGAGTGAGTTTCTTAATCCTGAGGTCTAGTTTGATTGCACTGTGGTCTGCGAGTTGTAGTTTGATTGCACTGTGGCAGCAAGGGAAGGAGGGCCTGGCAGGCAGCGGCATAAAAGTCAGCCCTGCTGCCTCTCCTGCCTGCACTGTTCCTCAGCACCAGGTGAGTCCAGGAGCATGAGTGACTGAGCCCAGGAGCGCTGCCGGGCGAGGTTGGTCCTACTGTGGGCCACCAGTGGGGGCCAAGGACTAGCATTTTAACTGCATGCGTCTCCTGAGACCTGGACCTTGGGAAAGCAAGGACAGTTTTTATTTGTCCCAGCTCCTTGCGGGAAATGTCAGAACTCCCCCAGTGAGAGACCAAAACCTTTTTATTTCAAAGGTACTTTGCCCTCTAGCCCTAGTCATAGTGAGGAGATCACAGAGGTACAAAATAAAGAGGAAATAGACAAGGAGGGCATTGCCACCAAGCATTGTCCTCACAATAAAGCTGTGTCAATCACAGCAGTGTTTCACCCTCAATGTCCTCTGTCTCAAGTGTAGGATTTTAGGCTACTTGGAGCCAGAGAAAACCAACTGGCCTGGGGATGCTGACAGCATAAAAACGTCCCTGGGCTCCAGTTATCACTACTTTAAGGTCTCCGGTTTGTGAGGGAAAGTAAGCATTTCCTTCTCAGTATCTTCCGAGCTGGGGTCATTAAAGAGCACACGAAGTGATTAAAAGTTTGAAGACAATTTCACAATGCTGATATTGATGCCTGCCATTAGAAACAATTAAAATATTGATTTTTTCTATTGGATGGGAATTTACTGATGATTAATTTATGTACAATTAAATGTGTACATTTTATGTGTACTGTTAGTTGAGATTTGACAAGTGAATACACCATGTAAACATCAACTCAGTCAAAATTGACAGCATTTTCATCTTCTCCAGAAAGTTCCCTAGTAGTTCTTTTTAGTTAACTCTCCTTTTCCAAAAGAAAAACAAAAAAAGTGAAAAGTTTATTCTGCATCATAGATTTGCTTTGTCTGCTCTAGAACTTCCTGTAAATTGATTTATGGAATATGTAGTTTTTTTACATCTGACATCTTTCCGTAACATGTTTTTAAATTTTCTCAAAATGTTGAATAAATCAGTAGTTTGTTCCAACTTATAAGAGAAAAAATACTCCAATGTATTAATATACCACAATTTATTTATTTATTCATCCACTGATGAATATTTGGTTGTTTATAATTATTGCCTATTATGAATAAAGTTACTATGAACTAATTTTTAAAATTTTTTTTGAGGATTCAGGTATTTAATTCCTTTATGTAAATGTGTCAGAGTGTAATTCCTGGGTTATAGGATAGGTATTTGTGAAATTTTATTAGAAACTGTCAAACTATTTTTCAGTGGTTGTACCATTTTTTACTGCAGATCAAACTGTTCCACATCCTCTACAATGCTAGACATTTCTCCTTTATCTTGTCCCTCAAGACTCAACAATTCTATTAAGCGCAAAGTGGAATATTGTCATTGTGACTTTGCCCTCATGACAGATGATACTGAGCATTTATTAGGTTTTCACAGATTTTGCTTATATCCGCCTCTTAAATTGCATGTTCTTTTCCCAATTGTGTTAAATTGTTTGTCTTTTAAAATTATTAAATGGTTAGAGTTCTTTATATATTGTAGATACAAGTCATTTATCAGGTATGTGATTTCTAAATATCTTCTACTGCTTCAGCATGACTTTTATAAAGCAGAAGTTTTTAATAATAAATCCAAATCTCTTTTCATGGTTAAAGCTCTTCCTTTTTTACCTTTTGAAAAACAGTATCTACTGAAAGTCACAAAGATATACTTCTATGCTTTCCTGTGAAAAATTCAGACATTTAGCCTTTACTTTCAGGTGTATGATCCAACTCAAATTAATTTCTGGGAGTGATTTCATTATGGGTGCATGTTTATTTTTTTTTCTGAGTGTATATCAAGTTGTTTCATCACCATTTGCTGCAAAGACTGATATTACCCTATTGATTTAATGGTACTACTTAATTGAAAATTAATTAGCATAGTGTGTGGGTATATTTCTGGAATATGGATTCTGTTCTATTGATCTATTTGTCTGTCATCATGGCAAGACCATAAATTGTCATGCTTAATGAAAATTTACAATAAATCTTGGCTGGAGTGTAGTAGCATGATCTTGGCTCACTGCAAACTCCACCTCCTGGGCTGAAGCAAACCTCCCACCTTAGCCTCCCAAGTAGTGATTAATTCATCAAAACAGCCATTTGGAAAATGAATAAAACATACCCACACTACTTTTGAATCACAGGTTTCAGATCTGCTTGTTAGAATAAAAGTTACTTATTTTGAAAAGATGTGAGTTATAGTTCTGGTATGTATGTTTATAGCTTTTGCAAATATGTTTCAATGTTGCCGCTTTGAACTTTAAAGTTTTTAAAGTGAGACATGTATCAAGAAATAAAAACCTTTTTTTTTTTTTGCTATCATTCTTCCCCATGCCTCCCCCCAAAAAATACTATAACACCTTAAGAGATGTTTGTCTATACCAAAGATCAAACCTAATGGAGAAATAGAAGCATGCATTATGAATTAATGCAGTATTTGTTTCATATTGTACTCATAAACAATGTTTAAAAACCTTTGAAAACAATTCAAATTTAAAAAAGTATAAGTAATCATAAGAGAGCCAAAGAGATTAGAAAAGGGTAAAAGAGGACAGTAAAAATG
>NW_026656676.1:0-5577 GCF_009828535.3 Hylobates moloch | reverse complement strand
TCTTTTCCTAACTTTTCAGGGATTCTGTTCATTGCTTTTCCATTTGTCATCTACATCTTCAATCTCTCTCCTTCTTGATGCATTCTGTCAGCATTTAAATATAAATTTTTCATTTAAAAAATCTTCTATCCTGGAGAAATCTTAACTTTGACTCCGTGTGTCTTTCTAGCTATCAAGCCATCTCCTCCTTTCTTGGAAAATTTTCCTCAGGGATTTTCCACACTTACTATCTCCTTTTGCTCATTTTCCTTTCACTCTTTATTCAGGTCAGTTTGGTTTTCACTTTCACCAAGCCTATTAAGCTGCTTGTACTAAGGTCACCATATAAGAGTGCTAGGGGCTTCTATCACAAACTGCCACAGATTGAGTTGTTTATCTTCTCACAGCTCTGAAGACTGGAAACCCAGGAAGGAATGTCAGCAGGTTTTCCTTCTTCTGAGAACTGCAGCCTTGCAGATGGCTCCCTTCCTTCTGTGCCCTCAGGCTCTGTTGCCTGTGTCTCAATCTCTTTTTAGATGGACATCTGCCATATTGGTTTAGGGTCCACCCATATGGCTTCATTTGACCTCACTTACCTCTTTGAAGGTCTTCTCTAAATCAGTCCCCTCTGAGGCAGTGGGGATCAGCTCTTCAACATAGGAATCTGGGGGACATAATTCAGCACCCCCAGAATTGGTGATTCCTAAACATCACGAACACTATTCCTCTTTCTTTCTTTCACTTTCTTTCTTTCTCTTTCTTTCTTTCTCTTTCTCTCTCTCTTTCTTTCCTCTTTCTTTCTCCCTTCCATCCTTCCTTCCTTCCTTCCTTCCCTTCCTTTCCTTTCCTTTCCTCACTCTCCCTTCTTTCCTTCCCTTTCCTTTCCTTTCCTTTCCTTTCCTTTCCTTTCCTTTCCTTTCCTCACTCTCCCTTCCTTCTTTCCTTTCCTTTCCTTTCCTTTCCTTTCCTCACTCTCCTTTCCTTCTTTCCATCCTTCCTCCCTTCCTTCCTTCCTTCCTTCCTTCTTTCCTTCCTTCCTTCCTTCCTTCTCTCTCTTTCTCCCTTCCTTCCTTGTATTTATTTACTTTTGTTTATATAAAATTTATGGGATTCATGTGAAATTTTGTTCCATGCATGTGGTCAGTTCAAAACTATTAGTGTATCCATCACCCAAGTAACATATATTGTACATATTATGTAATATATAAGTCCAATGGGGTCTCAGGAACATTCAGTAGAGTAGACCCCTGACGTCTTCCTCTAGCTTGAACTCTTTTCTTATCAGCTCCTCCCTCTTTGCCCAAACTTTAAATGTTGAAGTTACTAAATCCTGGGTCCTCTTCTGTTCTTATTCCATACTAAGCTTGTCCAACCCATGGCCTGTGGGCCACGTGTGACCCAGGACAGCCTTGAATGCAGCCCAACACAAATTTGTAAACATTCTTCAACATTATAAGACTTTTTATGATTTTTTTTAGCTCATCAGTTATTGTTAATGTTAGTATATTTTATGTGTGGCCCAAGATAATTCTTCTTCTTCGAATGCAGCCAGGGAAACCAAAAGATTAGACACCCTTGCCTACACAGTCTCTAGAAAATGTTTTATTAATTCCTATGGTTTTAGATACCATTTATCTGCATATGGATCCTACAGACCTCTCCTCCCAAGCTCCAAAACATTACATGCGCCTGCCGTCTTGAAATCTCCACTGGGATTTTCACAGGCATTCCTAAAATCAGAATTCAAAACTCTTGAGTTCTGCCCCCAAATCTATGTCACTTCCTCAATCATTTCTCTTTTGTTAGTTTATTTCTTCTTCAGCCTTACCATTCTTCATAAAAATTATCTCCATTTACCCATTTTCTTCTTCCAGAAAACATCATCATCCTTGATGCTTTCTTCTTCCTGCCAACCTCCTACCATCACAACTTGCAACCAAGTACTGTTATTTCACCTTCAAAATATGTGCTAAAATTATCTGCTTCTGTCATTCGCATCTTTCACCTGGTCTGCAAACATATATACCTCTTTCCAACTTTTTCCTTCTCCAATACCTTCTCTATGGCAGATCCAGAGAGGTTCTTCAAAAATTTCAATTAGATCATGTCTCTCCTTCGTTTAAAAATCTTTAATGATTTTCTACCCACGAAGTAATTTTGCTAGACTGCAAGCTCTAAAGATGCAAGGACTAGGTTTGCCTTATTTGTTTCTGTTTATGCAGAGCCTAGCCTTGCATTTAATAGGAACTTAACGCATGGACCTATATCTCGTCCACCTCCTCAGCCTCACCTCTCATGGAAGCACTCATAGAACTCAGTCCAATTACTCTTTTCTCAGATCCCTGAGCTGGCCTCGTCCAGGGCTGCCTGGGCCGTGATGCGGTCACTTCTGCTTTGTTGGCTGGTATCTGCTTATATTCTTGCTACTGTAACTGATGTCCAAGGCAGTCACATAGGCATCCCTGGGAGCTTGCTAGAGATCAGAATCTACATGTAGACAAGGTCTCAAGCTGGTTCGTATGCACATTCAAGTTTACGGTTCTTTGCTCTAGATCCCAGACTGAGTGTTAGTTCTTTAAAGAGACCTTTCCCAACTGGACAAATCATATTAGGTCATGTGATGGATTCACCCACACGGTCTGTGATACAGAAGGGAAAAGGAGTTGAGGCCTATTGATCAGCAGCTGCTCACTTTAGAGTTTTACCTAAGGGTGATCCTATCAAAAGTTCTGGATTTTGTAGAGAAGCATACAAAGTTTGTGAATAGTATGATTTGAACAAATTGTAAATTGCCAGTTTTGTTTGCTTTAGCCAATATGTTTGCTTTCCCTCTGAAAATCCCTTGTTACAGGTCCTTAGTTTTAGTTTGCCACATTATGACACGATGGGAATAATGAACAGCAGTGATCCTCAGTAGGTTTGTGTTTTCAATACATTACTGATCCATGGTTGTGACATACATTGTAGAATGTCCAGCTATAACAGCTATTCTTTCGATTACTTTCATTACTCTCAATGGCAAAACCACAATTACTTTTGCACTAACCTGATAGCTTTGCTACAAGTCAGTTGTTCAGCTTTTTTGTTGTTGTTGTTTGTTTTTATTTTTGCAAACACTTTAGATACTGCATAGTGGATGGATTAGTTTGTGGTTCCTGGGATCCTCTGTGTATTCTGTTGAAGCTCAATAATCACATTACTGCGGACCTCCAAAATTTTACAAAGGACGGCATAATGAGTATTCAGCCAATAAACTAAACCACAGCTTATTACTGTGAGATGAAAGAAAGCACACCAATTAAAAGTAAACACTGTTTAAACTTATCTCAATTCATTTCTAAAGTGTCATACATTTATTATATTCTCTACTTGTAAAATATTTTGTTGTGTGTTTTGCCAAGTATTTCAGGATTTTATGGGTATAATGTATTCTATTAATTTAACTGGAAAACTTGCAGTTATTCACCAAGCAAACTGAAAGTGCTGGCAGAGATATAATTTTAAAGCACAATCCCACTCATTCCTTCAGTATTATAGCTGCTCCTTGTTTGTTTAATAATAGAACTGATGAGTAGTTAATTTGAGAGGAAAGCTGCTATTTAGATATCATGGAGGACACATGTGACATTTGCAGCTAGCTATATGGTAAAAGCAAAACAGAAGTTAAAATCAGCCCTGTGTCAAATCTACACAGTTTTAGGCTTCAGGGAGTTTCTCTGTGTTGAGGCAGGAAGTTTAGTAGAATTCCAAGGGAATAAGAGAGGAACCAACATTTGTAGATTTTACCTTCTATGGGGGAACTCACTCAATCATCTGGAGAACTCTTCAATAGGTTTTATTTGCTCCGGTTTACCTAGATGAAAAACAGAGACCCAGAATCCTTGCTTTTCTTTCCTGGTTACACATTAGAATCACCAATGTGACATTAAAACACACACACACACACACACACACACACACACACTGCACACCCATTAGGATGGCTGCTATCAAAAAAAAAAACAACAAAAAATCAGAGGCCAGGCATGCTTGTTCACAACTGTAATCCCAGCCCTTTGGGATCACCTGAGGTCGGGAGTTTGACAGCAGCCTGGCCAACATGGTGAAACCTCGACTGTACCAAAAAAATAAACAAAACAAAAAATAACACACACACACACACACAATTAGTCCGGCATGGTGGCACACATGTGTAATCTCAGATAATTGAGAGGCTGAGGCATGAGAATCACTTGAACCTGGGAGGCGGAGGTTTCAGTGAGCCGAGATCACGCCACTGCACAGAAGGAGACTTGGCCTCAAAACAAAATAAAAACACGCAGAAAATTACAAGTGCTGACAAGGATGTGGAAAAATTGTAACTCTTGTGCATTGAGGATGGGTATGAAAAATAGTATATCGGCTGTGGAAAACATATGGTTCCTCAAAAATTTAGACCTAGAATTACCATATGATTCAGTAATCCCACTCACATCTATAAATCTCTATATCTGTATCTTTATCTACCTATATCTATCTTCAAACGAATGGAAAGCAGTTATTCAAATAGATACTTGTACACCTGTGTTCTCTCCCCACCCCCCCTTTTTTTTTTTTTAATAAATGAGGTCTCACTAAGTTTCCCAGGCCAGAGTGCAGAGGCTGTTTATAGGCATGACCCCCTGCTGCAGGGCTGTCCACAGGCACGGACCCCTGTTGCGGGGCTGTCCACATACACGACCCCCTGCTGCGGGTCTCTCCACAGGCACGATCTCCCCGCTGCGGGGCTGTCCACAGGCACGATCTCCCTGCTGCAGGGCTGTGCACAAGCACGATCTCCCTGCTGCGTGGCTGTCCACAGGCATGACCCCCTGCTGCGTGGCTGTCCACAGGCATGACCCCCTGCTGCATTGCTGTCCACAGGCAAGACCCTCTGCTGCAGTGCTGTCCCCAGGCATGGCCCCTTGCTGCGGGGCTGTCCACAGGCATGATTTCCCTGCTGCATGACCCCCTGCTGGTCAAACTGAGAGTTGTGCCCTGCTTTGTCTCCAACCCAGGCCAGATCGCCCCTCCTTAGGCAACCTAGTAGTCCCCAATCCCAGGAGATCACTGTACTAATGTCTAATTTTGTGCAGACATCTGATAAACACAGCACACTGCAGCCCAGGACTCTTGGGCTCAAGCAATCTTACTGCCTCAGATGCCTCAGTGGCAGGAACTACAGGCGCATGCCACCACACCTGGCTGCTACACCTGTGTTCATTGCAGCATCACAGCAGCCTTATTTACAGCAACCACAATGTGGAAACAACCTAAAAAGTCTATTGAGGGATAGATGGATAAGCAAAATGTGGTATAGACATAAAAGGGAATATTAGTGATCTTTGAAAAGGGAGGGAATTCTGATACTTGCTACCACATAGATAAAACTTAAAAACATGCTAAGTGAGATGTCAGACACAGACTACGAGATTCCATCCATATGAAGCACGTGGAACAGGCAAATTAATAGAGACACAAAGTAGAATAGAGGTTTTCAGGGCTGGCAGGAGTGGAAATGGGAGGGGGCTAATGTCTAATGGGCACAGAGTTCCTGTCTGGGATGATAGAATGTTTCAG
>NW_026656675.1:0-5577 GCF_009828535.3 Hylobates moloch | reverse complement strand
ACCGGGCTTTTTCACGATTCATTAAACCCTTTTTCCATATGTGTAATTGGACTCTTCTCATTTACATAAACGAAGGATGAGGCAAAAGATCTAAGATCAGCCTAAGAGGAGAGATACGTTTCTCATTCTTTCAGGTTAAAAAAAAATATATTGTGGAAGAAACCAAGAAGGCAGACCCTACTTCATCCCCCACCCCTCACCAGACCTGAAATATTAATACTTTATGGCCAAGGAGTAAGCAGGTTTGCAGAGCTTTGAGGGTTGCCCTACGTATGGTGCATCACAGTTATTATCACAGGCACATGTTTTTGTTTTATTTTTCTCTAAGTAAAAAGCTTAGACCAAAATGACTGACAGTAGGACAGCATATCCTACTTTCTCTTCTCATTTTTGACTGGGTTAAAAACCAAGAAGAAAGACTGCTCTGTCTTTTAAAGAGCACAACCCTCTGCTTGGGCTTGAGTTGTCTGGCTGGTATCCTCCATTCAGTTGGTTTCAGCACCTGATTAATTAGTTAATTAGTACTTAGAGCTGACTAGCCCTCGTCGGCAATTTTCATGCCCTGCATGGTGAAATGTTGAATCCCACATTGAAATTTCTGTGTCGCACACCCTAATTATTATCACCCCACTACTTTTTAAACCATTGAGCCAAATTATTATTATAGACAGAGCCAGACAACTGTGTGAGAATATGTTCTTTCTGAGAAATAATGGTAGACAATATTTTTCACTGTTGTCCTTAACACATTTAAATAAAACAATTGAGTGGGGGAAATTCTAATTCAATTAGCCTCCAACTCCTTCTACTGAGAAAATGATTTTATATGAGAGGTGTTAGAAAAAAATCACACCAGAAATTTTAGTACTGTTTTATTAGTTCTCAGGATGACAAAGAGTGTGTTTATAAGATATCCTATCTGACATTAGTTTTCTTCCTATATAATTCTAAAATGTCCGGATTATTTTTAAAATAATAGGAAACAGATACTAAACAAAAAGACCATTTTTTTACTTGCTCTAAGGAAATGATGCTATCTGTGTATGTGTGTGAGGGAGAACTTTTGATGTTTAAAAAAAAACTGACATGGTTTAGGAATAAGTTTTCTGCGGGAAAAAAATATTCCTTTGCCACTGCCTCATTCTTCCATAAGTTTGGTGTCATGGCTAAGGTTAAATATCAAGTAGGGAAAAATAGTGTTAGAAAATAAGTTAGGACACAAATCTATAGCAGTCTAATTTTTAGCGTTTCTCAGTATACCATCATCAAAATGGGCTCCAGTATCAATGATTTCCAGTATTATTGCTAGCTATTTTCACCTGGAAACAATCCTTATCTATCAGTAGTGGGATGCTTGTAATTGTAAGAGCTAAATGGTACACAAAACTGGATACACAACCACACAGACCAGTAAATGGGTCAGACTGAAAGCAAAAGTAAACACCAACCTTAGGAAATGAAAGAAGTTAAAAGATAAGTGTTAAGGACCTTATTCTTTTTGGAGAATAAAACAAGATTTAGTAGCTTTCCACTTAATTTAAATGAAAAGAATCACTACCTTACATATTGCAGTGATAATGTAATGGGGAAAGAAAACAAAAAAGTCTTTGTACAAATGACACCTCCTATAGTTGTTGTGAAGAAACTTTTCCCCTTGGTATCTGCTAACAAATTCTAATTAATGCTGCACATTCCTTTACTGAAATCATTTAATGCGTAACAAGGGGGGTAAAAAGAAATGCTGAATGCTCGTGATTGCCCTGTTAGAATTATGGGAGTGAAAGCCTGGGGCCCCAAACTTACTGTCTATTAAAGCCAAGCTTTGAAAAAGAAATGCAACCTACAAAAGCTGTCAATCTCCCTTGCCCCTAAAGCCTGGGTTCACATGGATTCAAGTGACAGCCCTCCTCCCCCATGCACAATACATCAATCTGTCTCTCCCACAAGCACCCACAGCCCATTGTGCTGGCCGCAGGTGCCTATTATGGCACCCATGGCTGCCTCCCACAGCTCCGCCCCTGAGAAACAGGAACTGCACACAATGGAGCCCTGTGGGAAGACAGAGGTGGGTGTTGGGAGGGATAACAGACAGATGGTAAAGGGTACGGGGTAGTAAGGTAGTTTCAAAACAAATGTCAAACATTCAAAATTATTGCTTTCACGTGCCCCCGTTTTTGAATTGCCTTTGCTTCAATCACCATCTGCCATAATTATGAAAACACATACCTGTTAGGATGAATATATGCTCTTCTTTTTGGATGGTGGTCGAGAGGATGACCTTCAATACTCTACTCCTCCTATTTAGCCTCTAGGTTTCTCAAGGTCGCAGACTGAGGAGTTTTAGTTAAGTGACACCAGTAGAGCATATAGGGGAAGGAAGAAATAGTTCTAATTTATTTTTTTTTTTACACGGCTTGTGATTTCCTTTTAAGCTTAGTTTGGGGATTCATAAGAGGGTAAAGGTGATGGAAATTAGTTGCTTTGGGTAATATGTTAGTGAAATCAAAGTGTTATGAGATGTCTTAAAATATCATACTAAGCAGGTGGAAATTCTTGGGCCATTTCTTTTCTGGTAGGGAGATACAAAAAGGGAGATGAGGTAGATTTAATAATAAAAGTACTGAAGGTCTCTGACTCAGCCTCTTTTCCTATTCCTAAACATGCCAAAATAAATAAGTAAAATTGTAAAAAAAAAAATTACTGAACACTATTGACATTGAATACCATTATCAGAAGTAGTACATCTTTAACATTTCATCTTATTAAATGTCACTTGCCTATGATGTTTTCATCTTTGGAGTTCTGGACTAATTAAGAAGCAATGAGTGGAAGAATTAAAATACATGCCAAAAACACATATATTAGTTCAAATAATTTGATTTAGTTGATTTTGTCCTTATATAGTCATCTCTGTATACCACCTATTCCTGTTTCCAAGATAATCTGTCATAAATCAAATCCAAATTAACAATAATTTCATCACTACTCTTACTACCTGACTCAAACAGAAAGCAACCTAGAAAAATCTGGCACAATTATAAGTCATGGTCAAGACAATTAGTGACGTTGGGATAAGAGTACCCCCCAGAATAATGCCAGAAACTAAAACCAGCCAGCTTTCTTGAAGCAAACAACAGGGTCTTGGTTTGTTGTCAAAAACCACAAACTAGGCTTTAACTAGGAACTGTCAGAGATCCAAGTGAGCTCTTGGCCAGGGAGAGCTTAATTAGCAGAGTTGGTTTGGTTTTTAAATTACACAAGAAAAACAACCAATACGGTATGAAAGCATACAGTGATCTAATGTAACACAAAATTCACTATTCCATTATATGTGTGTGTAGTAGTTTTGCACATTTTATTAACAATTTAGATTTAGATTTCAAACATTATTTTTGTGCCCATTACTAGGGCATGGGTTTTTGTTTTGTTTTGTTTTGTTTTCTTCTTGTGTATCTTTTCAGAGATTCTTATGTCTTCATCACCAAATGCAAATATGCATCCCTCTTCTTTTTAATATAAATGGTAGCATATGCTATTTCTTTTTAACCTGATGGATCCTGGGGATCAGTCCGTATCAGAACAGTAAGAGCATATGTTATTTGTAAATATTAAGACTCTAGTTCAACAAGAATTTATTTATAAATTGTTTCTATGACATCCAAAATATTCAGAATTCAAAAGAAATCCCCAAGGCTTTCCACTTAATCCATGGCCCGTTTTTCATATCTCTGGTATCTTACAAAAATGACATTGCTTAATTAACTAATTAAAAGATGTCAGGTTTCAGCTGTAAAATTTGTTGACAATACATACTCTCCTTTTACTTGTGCTCCAATACTAAGCTCTTTGACTTCTAGATGTTTTCCATGGAGCTACTGAGTTTTTATTTTATTTTATCTTATAATTTTAATTTTCAGAGACGGGGTCTAACTATGTTGCCCAGGCTGGAGTTCAGTGGCTATTCACACACATACCATCCCATTACTGATAAGCACAGGAGTTTTGACCTGCTCCGTTCCTGGGCTAGATCACCCCTCCTTGGGCAACCTGGTAGTCCCTTGCTCTCAGGAGGTCATCATATTGATGCTGAACCTAGTGCAGGCACCCTATCGTCATAGGGCACTACAACCCAGAACTCCTCTGCTCAAGCCATCCTTCTGCCTCAGCCTCCTGAGTAGCTGAGATTACAGGCAAGCGTCACCACACCAACCTACTTGAAAATTAACATAGTTTGTTGGTTAAAATTGAAGATTATATTGTCAGACAAAACTGAGTTCTAATTCTGGCTTGAAAGTGGTGTGATTTAATTTCTCTGATACTCAGTTTTCTCTAAAATGACGATAATAATAGTCCCTACTTCATAGGTTTGTAGTAAAGAGTAAATGAGACCATGCACTCACACCTAAAATAATGCCTGTTACATAGTAAATCCTCAATAAACAATATATATAATTACTATTATTATTAATAATAATAGCAGCTATAGGACTCTGAGGATTAGCTAAATGGGGTCCCAAATGTGACTAATCAGCAAAATCACTTGAGGAAGCTTTTCAAAAACACCCATACCCCAGCCAATTGAATAGGTCTGGGGTGAGGCCTAGGAATCTGTATTTTAAAGCATCACAGAGGTGTGCATAAAAGAAATTTCAAGACGACAACTACTAAGCTGACCAAGAAAGCAACAGGTCATAATTAGAACAGGAAGTCAGGGAGGTCAGTGAAAAATACTCTTAAGATGGACACAAATTCCATAATCAACCCATATAAGAAACCAGAAGTTATTTATATGTGGTTTTGGTTGTCAATAAAACAAATACAATTAAGAACTCTAAAGAAAACAAAAAGCTGTATTATGATCTTGGTTCTAATAAGAAGCATACTAACACGTGGCATCATCCTGAGCCATTGAAGGAGTATAAGAAAAGATAATCCATTTGATTTTGACACTTGAAACATTCTCCTTCAAGCAGCACTTCTTTGGTGCCATATGATTACATTTTTTTCTCTCTGGGTCCAATCACACACCTTGGTCTTGCTGTGAATATTATTTACATGAAATTTACTATTGGAAACGCTGTTTATTGGTTCAACTTTTTGAATTAAGCTTTTAATTTTTTTTTTTGAGACAGGGTCTCACTCCCATTACCCAGGCTGCAGTGCAGTGGTGGAATCATGGCTCACTGCAGCCTCAACTTCCCAGGCTCAGGTCATTCCCCCACCTCAGCACCCTCTCTGTAGCCGGGACTACAGGCACGTGCCACCGTGCCCAGATAATTTTATGTATTTTTTTCGTAGAGATAGGGTTTTGCCATGTTGGCCAGGCTGGTCTCAAACTCCTGGGCTCAAGCAGCCCGTCTGCCTCAGCCTCCCAAAGTTCTAGGATTATAGGCATGTGCCACCATGCCTAGCTGTAAACTTTTCATTTTAAGGTAATCTTAGATTCACATGTAGTTGTAAGAAACAATACAGAGAGAGCCAGAGGATCCAGTGTACCCTTTACCCCCATTTCCCTCACTGAGGACACTTTGTAAAATTATAACACAATATCACAACCAAGATATTGACATTGGTACA
>NW_026656674.1:0-5578 GCF_009828535.3 Hylobates moloch | reverse complement strand
TTTCGCTGTTGTTGCCCAGGCTGGAATGCAGTGGCTTGGTCTCGGCCCGCTGTGGCCTCCGCCTCCCGGGTTTGGCTGGTTCTCCTGCCTCAGCCTCCTGAGTGCCTGGGATTGCAGACGTGAGCCATAATGCCCGGCTAATTTTTTTTTTTTTTGTAGAGACGGGGTTTCTCCATGTTGGTCCGGCAGGCCTGGAACTCCTGACCTCGGGTGATCTGCTCGACCAGGCCTCCCGGGCCCCTAGGATTGCAGCCGTGAGCCACCGGGCCAGGCCCAATTGATTAATCAGAAAGGAATAGATCGGCCTGGTGTGGTGGCTCACGCTTGTAGTCCCAGGACCTTCGATGGCCCAGCGCGGTGGATCACTGGAGCCTAGTAGGAGTTCCAGACTGGCCTGGGCAATATGGTGAAACCGGTCTCTCTCTCTCTCTTTTTTTCTTAGGGCGGAATTTCGCTGTTGTTGCACTAGATGGAATGCAGTGGCGCGGTCTCGGCCCGCTGTGGCCTCCACCTCCTGGGTTTGGGTAGTTCTCCTGACTCAGCCTCCTGAGTGGCTGGGATTGCAGGTGTGAGCCATAATGCCCTGCTAATTTTTTGTGTGTGTGTGTGTGTAGAGATGGGGTTTCTCTATGTTGGTCCAACTGGCCTGGAGCTCCTGACCTCCGGTGCTGGGATTACAGGCATGAGCAACCACACCCAGCCCACTTTATTAATCAGAGAGGAATAGATCGGCCTGGTGTGGTGGCTCACACTTGTGATCCAAGGCTTTTGGGCAGCCGAGCGTGGTGGATCACTGCAGCCTAGTAGTTCCAGACTGGCCTGGGCAATGTGGTGAAACCAGTCTCTCTGTCTCTCTCATTTTTTTTTGTAGGGCGGAATTTGGCTCTTGTTGCCCAGGCTGGAATGCAGTGGCACGGTCTCAGCCCACCATGGCCTCCGCCTCTTGGATTTTGGTGGTTTTCTTGCCTCAGCCTCCTGAGTTGCCGTGATTCCAAGTAGGAGCCATAATGCCCTGCAAATTTTTTTGGGGGGGTAGAGATGGGGTTTCTACATGTTGGTCCGGCTGGCCTGGAGCTCCCGACCTCCGGTGATCCGCCCGCCTAGGCCTCCAGGGTGCTGGGATTGCAGGCGTGAGCCACCACGCCCGCCCACTTTATTAATCAGAAAGGAATACATCGGCCTGGCGTGGTGGCTCACGCTTGTGATCCCAAGACTTCGGACAGCCAAGCGCAGTAGATCACTGGAACCTAGGAGTTCCAGACTGGCCTGGGCAACATGGTGAGAACGGTCTTTCTCTCTCTCTCTCTTTTTTTCTATGGGGGGAATTCGCTCTTGTTACCCAGGCCGGAATGCAGTGATGAAGTCTCGGCCCGCCATGGCCTCTGCCTCCCGGGTTTGGGTGGTTCTCCTTCCTCAGCCTCCCGGGTTTGGGTGGTTCTCCTTCCTCAGCCTCCCGGGTTTGGGTGGTTCTCCTTCCTCAGCCTCCCGAGTGGCTGCGATTGCAAGTGGGAGCCATAATGCCCTGCAAATTTTTTTTTTTTGGGTAGAGATGGGGTTTCTCCATATTGGTCTGGCTGACCTGGAGCTTCTGACCTCCGGTGATCCGCCCGCCTAGGCCTCTGGGGTGGTGGGATTGCAGGCGTGAGCCACCGCACCAGGCCCAATTTATTGTTCAGAAGGGAATAGAGCGGCCTGGCATGTTGGCTCATGCTTGTAGTCCCAGGACCTTGGACAGCCGAGCACGGTGGATTACTGGAGCCTAGGAGTACCAGACTGGCCTGGGCAACATGGTGAAAACAGTCCCTCTCTCTTTTTTTTTCTTAGGGCGGAATTTGCAGTCTTGGCCCGCCGTGGCCTCCACTTCCTGGGTTCGGGTGGTTCTGCTGCCTTGGCGTCCCGAGTGCTGGGATTGTAGGTGGGAGCCATAATGCCCTGCTAATTTTTTTTTTTTTTTTTTTTTTTTTTAATAGAGACGGGGTTTCTCCATTTTGGTCCGGCTGGCCTGGAGCTCCCGACCTCTGGTGATCTGCCCGCCTAGGCCTCACGAGGTGCTGGGATTGCAGGTGTGAACCATCAAGCCCGGCCCAATTTATTAATCAGCAAGCAATAGATTGGCCTGGCGTGGTGGCTCACGCTTGTAGTCTCAGGATCTTGGACGGCCGCGCTTGGGGGATCACCGGAGCCTAAGAGTTCCAGACTGGCCTGGGAAACATGGTGAAACTGATCTCTATCTCTCTCTTATTATTTTTTAGGGCTGAATTTCGCTCTTGTTGCCCAGGCTGGAATGCAGTGGGTCGGTTTCGGCCCGCCGTGGCCTCCACCTCCCAGGTTTGGGTGGTTCTCCTGCCTCAGCCTCCCGAGTGGCTGCGATTGCAGGTGTGAGCCATAATGCCCGGCTGATATATTTTTTTTTTTCCTGCATAGTGACGGGGTTTCTCCATGTTGATCTGGCTGGCCCGGACCTCCCAACATTGGGTGATACCCCAGCCTAGGCCTCCCGGGCTGCTGGGATTTCAGGTGTGAGCCACCGCGCCAGGCCCAATTTATTAATCAGAAAGGAACAGATCGGCCCAGCGTGGTGGCTCACGCTTGTGGTCTCAGGATCATGGACGTCTGAGCGCTGGGGATCACTGGAGCCTAGGAGTTCCAGACTGGCCTAGGCAACATGGTGAAACCGGTCTTTCTCTCTCTCTCTTTTTTTTAGGGCAGAATTTTGCTCTTGTTCCCCAGGCTGGAATGCAGTGGCTGGGTCTCGGCCCACCGTAGCCTCCACCTTGCGGGTTTGGGTGGTTCTCCTGCCTCAGCCTCCTGAGTGCCTGGGATTGCAGACGTGAGCCATAATGCCCGGCTAATTTGTGTGTGTGTGTGTGTGTGTGTGTGTGTGTGTGTGTGTAGAGACGAGGTTTCTCCATGTTGGTCCAGCAGGCCTGGAACTCCTGACCTTGGGTGATCCGCCCGACCAGGCCTCCCGTGCCCCTAGGATTGCAGACGTGAGCCACGTGCCAGGCCCAGTTGATTAATCAGAAAGGAATAAATCGGCCTGGCACGGTGGCTCACACTTGTAGTCCCAGGACTTTCGACGGCCGAGCCCGGTGGATCACTGGAGCCTAGGAGTTCCAGACTGGCCTGGGCAACATGGTGAAACTGGTCTCTCTCTCTCTTTTTTTTTGTTTTTTTAGGGCGGAATTTAGCTGTTGTTTGCCCAGGCTGGAATGCAGCGGCGCGGTCTCGGCCCGCTGTGGCCTCCACCTCCCGGGTTTGGGTGGTTTTCCTCCCTCAGCCTCCCGAGTGGCTGTGATTGCAGGTGTGAGCCATAATGCCAGGCTAATTTTTTTTTTTTTGGGGGGGTAGAGCCGGTGTTTCTCCATGTTGGTCCAGCTGGCCTGGAGCTCCCGACCTCGGATGATCTGCCCGCCTAGGCCTCCCGTGGTGCTGGGATTGCAGGCGTGAGCCACCGCACCCTGCCCACTTTGGTAATCAGAATGGAATACATCGGCCTGGCATGGTGGCTCACGTTGTAGTCTCAGGACCTTGGGCAGCCGAGCGCGAGTGATCCCTTGAGCCTAGGAGTTCCAGACTGGCCTGAGCAACATGGTGAAAGCAGTCTCTCTCTCTCTCTCTCTCTCTTTTTTCTTTTAGGGTGGAATTTCGCTCTTGTTGGCCAGGCTGGAATGCACTGGTGTGGTCTCGGCCCTCCATGACCTCGGCCTCCTGGGTTTGGGTGGTTCTCCTCCCTCAGCCTCCCGAGTGGCTGGGATTGCAGGTGTCAGATATAATTCCTGGCTACTTTTTTGTTTTTGTTTTTGTTTTTGGGTAGAGACGGGGTTTCTCCATGTTGGTCCAGCTGGCATGGAACTCCCGACCTCGGCTGATCCGCCTGCCTAGGGCTCCCGGGGTCCTGGGATTGCAGACGTAAGCCACCGTGCCAGGCCCAATTGATTAATCAGAAAGGAATAGATCGGCCTGGCATGGTGGCTAACGCTTGTAGTCCCAGGACACCTTGGACGGCCGAGCGCGGTGGATCACTGGAGCCTAGGAGTACCAGGCTGGCCTGAGCAACATGGTGAAAGCGGTCTCTCTCTCTCTTTTTTTCTTAGGGTAGAATTTCGCTCTTGTTCAGGCTGGAATGCAATGATGTGGTCTCGGCCTGCCGTGGCCTCCACCTCCCGGGTTTGGGTGGTTCTCCTGACTCAGCCTCCTGAGTGGCTGGGATTGCAGGTGTGAGCCATAATGCCCTGCTAATTTTTCTTTTTCTTTTTTTTTTGGATACAGAGGGCGTTTCTCCACGTTGGTCTGGCTGGTCTGGAGCACGCGACCTGGGGTGAGCCACCTGCCTAGGCCTCCCAGGGTGCTGAAATTGCAGGAGTGAGTCACTGCAGCCGGCCCACTTTATTAATCAGAATGGAATACATTGGCCTGGCATGGTGGCTCACGCTTGTAGTCTCAGGACCTTGGACGGCCGAGCGTGGGGGATCCCTTGAGCCTAGGAGTTCCAGACTGGCCTGGGAAACATGGTGAAACCGGTCTCTCTCTCTCTCTTTTTTTTTTTTTAGGGCGGAATTTCTCTCTTGTTTTCCAGGCTGGAATGCAGTGGCCCAGTCTTGGCCCGTCGTGGCCTCTGCCTGCCTAGTTTAGATGGTTCTCCTGCCTAAGCCTCCGGAGTAGCTGGGATTGCAGGTGTAAGCCATAATGCCCGGCTAATTTTTTATTTTTTGGGGTTAGAGACGGGGTTTCTCCATGTTGGTCCAGATGGCCTGGAGCTCCCGACCTCCGGTGATCTGCCCCCCTAGGCCTCCCGGGGTGCTGGGACTGCAGGCGTGAGCAACCACGCCCGGCCCACTTTATTAATCGGAAAGGAATAGATCGGCCTGACGAGGTTGCTCACGCTTGTAGTCTGAGGACCTTGGACAGCTGAGCACGGGGGATCACTGGAGCCTAGGAGTTCCAGACTGGCCTGGGGAACATGGTGAAACCGGTCTCTCTCTCTCTCTTATATTTTTTTAGGGTGGAATTTCGCTCTTGTTGCCCAGGCTGGAATGCAGTGGCGGGGTCTCAGCCCACCGTGGCCTCCGCCTCTTGGATTTTGGTGGTTCTCTTGCCTCAGCCTCCCGAGTGGCTGTGATTGCAAGTAGGAGCCATAATGCCCTGCAAATTTTTTTGTGGGGGTAGAGATGGGGTTTCTACATGTTTGTCTGGCTGACCTGGAGCTCCCGACTTCTGGTGATCCACCCACCTAGGCCTCCGGGGTGCTGGGATTGCAGGCGTGAGCCACCGCGCCCACCCACTTTATTAATCAGAAAGGAATACATCGGCCTGGCGTGGTGGCTCACGCTTCTGATCCCAAGACTTCGGACAGCCAAGCGCGGTAGATCACTGGAACCTAGGAGTTCCAGACTGGCCTGGGCAACATGGTGAAAGCGGTCTCTCTCTCATTTTTTTTCTTAGGGTGGAATTTCGCTCTTGTTGCCCAGGCTGGAATGCAGTGATGAAGTCTCGGCCCGCCATGGCCTCCGTCTCCCGGGTTTGGGTGGTTCTCCTTCCTCAGCCTCCCGGGTTTGGGTAGTTCTCCTTCCTCAGC
>NW_026656673.1:0-5578 GCF_009828535.3 Hylobates moloch | reverse complement strand
CTAACTTTCGTATTTTTAGTACAAACGGGGTCTCACCATGTTGGCCAGGCTGGTGTTGAACTCCTGACCCCAGGTGATCCACCCACCTCGGCCGCCCAAAGTGCTGGGATTACGGGCATGAGCCACCGCACCCGGCCAAGAAATCCTTAGGATTTTTCTTAAGAGAATCTTAAAGCCCATTTTAACCTTTCTCCAAGTATAAAAATACTTCTCTGTAATACTGCTGACACACACCTTTCTCAGTTCATGGAACACCACCCTTTAAGGAGCCCACTTGAGCAGAGGATTTGGGACAGCCCTCCTGCTCTCGGTCTTCAGATTTCTCCTGCCTGTCACCATAGTGAATCATGAGTGAAGGCTTATTCGACTCTTTCTCTATTTTTTTAAATTAATTTTTGTAGAGACAAAGTCTCACTGTGTTGCCCAGGCTAGTCTCGAACTCTTGGGCTCAGTCAGTCCTCCTGCCTCGGCCTCCCAAAGTGCTGGGATTACAGAGTGAGCCAGCTCGCCTGGCCTTATTCAACTCTTTCAAAGGACTCTACTTCCCCTACCTCTTAGATTTGTCAAGTTAATGCTGTTTTAAACCAGAAACCAATGGTCCGTGGTGTTTTCCATTACATGTATATTATGCATTTGTTCTTTCAAATGAACAAAAATACGTACATTTTAACGTCATGGCATATTATTACATTTAATCATGAATTACAGTAAATTTCATTGCTACTGGAGTGGGGGTATTCATTATGTTGTATTCATTCAGGTCCTCCAAGGAACAGACGCCAAAACAGGATTAGATGGGCGAGAGATTTATTGGGGGAAAGAGCTGTGATGGAAACAGGGAGGAAGGTAGGGGGAAGGGAGAATTCAGACCATAAGGCCAGTCTGACCCTGGGAAAGAGACGGGAAGGGTAGGAAGAGTCAGGGATGGCCCTACAGGTCTGTAGAAAGTTTTGGCCGTGCTCATGGAGAGTCCATGAGCCACTTACCCACCAGATGAGTGAGTCTCAGCAGATGACTGTCATGGTCTCCTGCCTCCATCAGTCCTCAGCTGGGTGCAGCCTCAGAATGCACGCAAATGTGGTGGCAGATTCTGCAGGCATAAGTAATCAGGTTCACTCCTCGTGGTGGGAAGTCCTAGAGACACATCTCCACAGCCCCCAGAGTCCTTACTGAAAGCCCTTAAATTTCACCATGCTTGAAAATGTTCATGACCAAACGTCAGGGCAGGAGGAGCGCACATTCCACACCTGCGTCTGTTGCAAGCGCCCCTTGCGTTGTAAGTGACAGCTGCTTTGCTTTGCAGAGTGGAAATCTCGTCCACAGCTACCGAGGCACTGGCGGCATCTTCGAGGTGTGCTGGAACGCCCGAGGAGACAAAGTGGGCGCCAGCGCGTCCGACGGCTCTGTAAGCAACGCCTCTGGTTTGCTGGGGAGTGGGGTGTTGGGGGCAGCTGATGCCTAAGTGAGCTTCCAGGGCGTGTGCAGCGTTCGTGTCCTGAAGGGCCTAGCCCAGTGCCAAAGGAAGCTTCTGGGCTGGATCCCATCTGAGTTGGTACCACATCTGGGAATGGCCTTCTCCTTGTCCCTTCCAGAGTGTCCTTCTAGTCAACATTTTCTCAGTCAAATTGGTGGTTCTCAACCGGGGTGATTCTGCACCTCTGAGGACATTAGACAATATCTGGAGCTATTTTAGGTTGTCACTACAGTCATGTGTTGCTTAACGACGGGAACATTTTGGGAAATGTATCATTAGGCACTTTTATCTTTGTCTGAACATCATAGAGTGACTGACACAAACCTAGATGATAATACCTGTCCCACACCTAGGCTGTGTGGTAGAGCCTATTGCTCCCAGGCTACAAACCTGGACAGCGGGTGACCATACTGATTACTGTAGGCAACTAGAACGCGATGGTAAGCATTTGTGCATCGGATCTATCTAAACATAGAAAAGGTTCAGCGGAAATATGGTTATAATCTTACAGGACCACCGTGGTCTGTGCGGTGCATTGTTGCTGGAAACGTCATTATGTGGTGCATGACTGTGCTTAGATGGGGATGCCACTGGCATCTCGTGGGTGAAGCTTAGGGATGCTGCTAAACCTCCTACTGTGCACAGGGTGGCCACAATTGTCACCCATGCTGCGGCTGAGAAGCCCGGGCCTCTGGTGGCCATCTTGCAGGTCTCCTGGGCCCTCTTCTCTTCCCATGGGGCGTCTGGATTTCTTATTTTCCCCAGGACTTGAGGTTGCCCTGACCTCTGGGGCAAGCGGCATTCTGGCTGACCGGCCAAGTGTCAGTGTAGTCCCCAAATGTTGTCAGAGGCCGTGTACTTGGGCTCGTATTGTCATCTGCCCCACGATTGCAGGTGGCCCTTCTGGGACCTCTGCCACTCTGTTAATTCCTATCATTACCCTTAACCTGGCCTCTCTGCTCTGTGCTGTTTGCTTCAGTTTGCTCGGTCCGATGTCCAGATGCCAGTCTGTTATGAGAGCTTCTCTGACCCTTCATGACGATGTTCCAATAAACTTTACTGACAAACATCGGGGGAGGGCTGGATTGGGCGTAGGGGCCGGAGCTTGCCGACTTCTCACTCTAAAGGCAACTTTGTGTTGTCTCTCAAGATGACAGGTGCTTTTTATCTTTCCTTCCAGGTGTGTGTTTTGGATCTGCGGAAGTAACCACAAAATATCATCGAAAAAAGAAAAGAATTCTAATGACCAGCCGTGAATGTGTAGGGGTTGCAGCTCTATTCTCCAAAACCATAGGAACTTGACTTGCGTTAGAGTGTGCTCTGAAACCAACTCGTCTCTGGCCGCAGGAGTCTATATGTTTTCGTAATCTTCATCAAGAAGTTTTTAAAAGGCGAGCAAAAACAGAAGCAAATCATATCAAACGGGGATAGAATGGTTTCCACTGAGGACATTCAGTCTGGGAAGGAGGAAGTCACCGGCTCGAGGCGTGTGGATTGGTTTCCACCCGGAACAGGCTCTGTGATGGCTGAATGGAAAGAAATGTAAAAAGCTGTGCCAAAAAAAAGCAAAATGCTGTGATAAACCAAACAGGGAAGGGGGGAAAACCCTCCTCCTTGGGGTTTTTTTTTGTTTGTTTTCCCTAACAATTTGGACACTACAGTTGCTCTCACAAAGGATGTTCAAAGACCAGTTTGTACCGATGAAATGCGCAACTTTGTAATCCCAACACTTTCTATTTCCTAGAATCTTCTTTGTTCGTGGGGTGGTTTTTCTATCGGCTGGAATTCTGTCTCCTGGGGGCCTTCTGTCTGAGGTGGAAGCTGTCTTGGGCTTGTTGTCTCTTCCCTCTGTTGCTCCCTGCCCCTCCCCCTGCCTTTCCACTCTCTCTGGTGAGCTCGGCTTTTTCAGTGCACCCTCAAGAGATGCAGCCCCGTGGACATGAAGACACAGTCTCCCATGGACAGCTTTTCCCCTTCCGCCCTCTCCCACCCTCTCCTCCCCTTGCGCTCGCGCTCGCTTTCTCACTGGCGTGCTCTCTCTCTCTCTCCCTCCCTCTGTACCTTTCTCATAGTTGCTTCAGATCTTAGGTCTCAAGGGCACTTTGGCGCATAGTAAGTGCTTTGTGTAAGAAGGCAGGGCAGGGGGGCTTTTTACAGGAGAAAAAAAAATGACTTATAAGAGAAAGAGCCTGGAGTATTTTTGGAAAAAAAATAATATTTTTATGTTAAAACAATTTTAAAATCTTAAAATGGCCATCAGACATAGAGAGCTTTGTGTGATTCATGTTTTAAAAAGAACTGAAGAAGCCACAGGCAGGGCCTGAGGGAGCCCCTGGCTTTCCCCTCAGCCTTAGGAAAGGTGGTCAGGAAAACTCTGGCTGGACAAGGGTCAGTCTTAGGGGTCAGCAGTGAGATTGCTCTGCAGCCAGTGAGGGAGGTCCCATCCACGCCGGCTGGGAGAAGAACCTCGCATCTTTTGGTGTGTACGCACCTTGGCAGCCAGCAGGAAAGCAGCGAAGAGCCGCGTGCCCTCTGGCCTCAAGGGAGCATTGGCAGAACCATAGGGTACTGCAGAAGCCGTCGAAACCGACAGCTCGGCTGGATTAGGCGTGTTGGCTACGTCTTTCCCACAACCATATAACGACCAATGAGCAGGCTTGGCGAGTCCTTGCAGAGCCGACATAGAGGCTCCCGCATGTCACTTAGTCTAACGCTGACAGAAATGAATGCAGAAGGAAGATTTTCAGTCCTGAACGTGAATTATAGAGGTAGAACGTCGCTAATAATTTCTGCCATCTTTATAATTTCTTTCTCTCACAGAAGACTAGGAGAAAGATCTTTTCTAAATAATCTTTTTGCTGTTTTTAAAAAATTAAACAAGGCTTTGTGTTCCTAGAAGAGCTTCATTTCAGTGAATCTGGTGACCTTCATCTGCTTGCTGTCATAACCTGACACTGACTTATTTTTTTCATTAGCAAGGGGGAAAAGGCCAAAGGACAAGGACTTCTTCTCCCATTGGTTTTCCTGTGGGCAGAAGGGCTGAGGAAGTTGGCCCGGCCCGTGGGGGCTGCTGTGTCACCAGCAGTGGGTAGGGTGCAATCTGGTGTGTGTTCCAGCAGCGAAGACGGTGTTATTGTGAAGGTGGCATTCATCTGCGGAGCCAAACCCAGCCGTCAGGGAAGGGTCAGGGCTTCCTCTGGAACTTGGAATGTGCCAGGACCGCCTGCAAAAGCCAGGGTGCGTTGACCATTCTCAGATCGTTGATTGGCCTCCACGTGGGTATGTGAATTGTTCATGTCCCAGAAGACCAAAAAGTGCTCTGGTTCTGAAATGAGTATCTTATTCGGGCTCTGTTTCCGAAACACTTAGCAAAGAAGGTCACAGTGATGTGGAGTCGCCACACCAATCTTTGAAGATAGCCAGTGTCCCCGGATGAGGTGATGATTTCCCATCCCAAGGACTCTGTTAAGTTTAGAGTACAGTTTGTTGGGGTCCAAAAGACACCATCTCTACCCCACCCAAATAAAAATGCACTCATCTCTGCAGAGCATCTGTTGTCAAAGGCCAGCCTGTCGTTAGGACATGGCTTGTGCTTGGCAAACCAGTAACTACTGTGGGATGCTGTTGGTGGGATGTGTCGCAAGCGATTCACTAGACAATCTTCGCATGAATGTCGGTAGCCGGGGTCTCTCTCGAGGGATGGCTTTAGTCTTGATGAATGTGAACCACATCAGAATTGTTAGGTAGAAACCTGGGCTGGGAGGCCTCGGATCCCACGCTCCATCCCTGGCTTCCCCAGCCGGCGGCCGCAAGCAAAACCAAGCGCGAGATGCAGCTAGCACCCTTCATATCCATCCCCGTTCTCAGCAGGACGACACCACGGCCAGCCGTTTTCGGAGCCTCCCGCATTTGCACACCACTACTCACCCTCTCTGCTGCTGCGGCGTTGCTAGAGTCATCCCTGTAATCAAGAAATGGCCCGTGGAATGTTATTGTTCAACGTTGTTTACAGCTCTTAAAACATGGTGAGGAATGCCTAAGTCTTAGTGACCAAACGTGACCTTGAAAGCAGACATAGCATGACAGACCTTCTTAGAGTGTTTG
>NW_026656672.1:0-5579 GCF_009828535.3 Hylobates moloch | reverse complement strand
TTTCGCTGTTGTTGCCCAGGCTGGAATGCAGTGGCTTGGTCTCGGCCCGCTGTGGCCTCCGCCTCCCGGGTTTGGCTGGTTCTCCTGCCTCAGCCTCCTGAGTGCCTGGGATTGCAGACGTGAGCCATAATGCCCGGCTAATTTTTTTTTTTTTTGTAGAGACGGGGTTTCTCCATGTTGGTCCGGCAGGCCTGGAACTCCTGACCTCGGGTGATCTGCCCGACCAGGCCTCCCGGGCCCCTAGGATTGCAGCCGTGAGCCACCGGGCCAGGCCCAATTGATTAATCAGAAAGGAATAGATCGGCCTGGTGTGGTGGCTCACGCTTGTAGTCCCAGGACCTTCGACGGCCCAGTGCGGTGGATCACTGGAGCCTAGTAGGAGTTCCAGACTGGCCTGGGCAACATGGTGAAACCGGTCTCTCTCTCTCTCTTTTTTTCTTAGGGCGGAATTTCGCTGTTGTTGCACTTGATGGAATGCAGTGGCGCGGTCTCGGCCCGCCGTGGCCTCCACCTCCTGGGTTTGGGTAGTTCTCCTGACTCAGTCTCCTGAGTGGCTGGGATTGCAGGTGTGAGCCATAACGACCTGCTAATTTTTTGTGTGTGTGTCTGTGTAGAGATGGGGTTTCTCTGTGTTGGTCCAACTGGCCTAGAGCTCCCGACCTCCGGTGCTGGGATTACAGGCATGAGCAACCACACCCAGCCCACTTTATTAATCAGAGAGGAATAGATCAGCCTGGCATGGTGGCTCACGCTTGTGATCCCAAGCTTTTGGGCAGCTAAGCGCGGTGGATCACTGCAGCCTAGTAGTTCCAGACTGGCCTGGGCAATGTGGTGAAACCGGTCTCTCTCTCTCTCATTTTTTTTTGTAGGGCGGAATTTGGCTCTTGTTGCCCAGGCTGGAATGCAGTGGCACGGTCTCAGCCCACCATGGCCTCCGCCTATTGGATTTTGGTGGTTTTCTTGCCTCAGCCTCCTGAGTTGCTGTGATTCCAAGTAGGAGCCATAATGCCCTGCAAATTTTTTTGGGGGGGTAGAGATGGGGTTTCTCCATGTTGGTCCGGCTGACCTGGAGCTCCCGACCTCCGGTGATCCGCCCGCCTAGGCCTCCGGGGTGCTGGGATTGCAGGCGTGAGCCACCACGCCCGCCCACTTTATTAATCAGAAAGGAATACATCGGCCTGGCGTGGTGGCTCACGCTTGTGATCCCAAGACTTTGGACAGCCAAGCGCGGTAGATCACTGGAACCTAGGAGTTCCAGACTGGCCTGGGCAACATGGTGAAAGTGGTCTCTCTCTCTCTCTCTCTTTTTTTCTATGGGGGGAATTCGCTCTTGTTGCCCAGGCTGGAATGCACTGATGAAGTCTCGGCCCGCCATGGCCTCCGCCTCCTGGGTTTGGGTGGTTCTCCTTCCTCAGCCTCCCGGGTTTGGGTGGTTCTCCTTCCTCAGCCTCCCGGGTTTGGGTGGTTCTCCTCCCTCAGCCTCCTGATGTGGCTGCGATTGCAAGTGGGAGCCATAATGCCCTGCAAATTTTTTTTTTTTTTGGGTAGAGATGGGGTTTCTCCATATTGGTCTGGCTGACCTGGAGCTTCTGACCTCCGGTGATCCGCCCGCCTAGGCCTCTGGGGTGCTGGGATTGCAGGCGTGAGCCACCACGCCAGGCCCAATTTATTATTCAGAAGGGAATAGAGCAGCCTGGCATGTTGGCTCACGCTTGTAGTCCCAGGACCTTGGACGGCTGAGCACGGTGGATTACTGGATCCTAGGAGTACCAGACTGGCCTGGGCAACATGGTGAAAACGGTCTCTCTCTCTCTTTTTTTTTTCTTAGGGCGGAATTGGCAGTCTCGGCCTGCTGTGGCCTCCACCTCCTGGGTTCGGGTGGTTCTGCTGCCTTGGCATCCCGAGTGCTGGGATTGTAGGTCGGAGCCATAATGCCCTGCTAATTTTTTTTTTTTTTTTTTTGCATAGATACGGGGTTTCTCCATTTTGGTCCGGCTGGCCTGGAGCTCCCGACCTCTGGTGATCTGCCCGCCTAGGCCTCACGAGGTGCTGGGATTGCAGGTGTGAACCATCAAGCCCGGCCCAATTTATTAATCAGCAAGCAATAGATTGGCCTGGCGTGGTGGCTCACGCTTGTAGTCTCAGGATCTTGGACGGCCGCGCTTGGGGGATCACCGGAGCCTAAGAGTTCCAGACTGGCCTGGGAAACATGGTGAAACTGATCTCTATCTCTCTCTTATTATTTTTTAGGGCTGAATTTCGCTCTTGTTGCCCAGGCTGGAATGCAGTGGGTCGGTTTCGGCCCGCCGTGGCCTCCACCTCCCAGGTTTGGGTGGTTCTCCTGCCTCAGCCTCCCGAGTGGCTGCGATTGCAGGTGTGAGCCATAATGCCCGGCTGATATATTTTTTTTTTTCCTGCATAGTGACGGGGTTTCTCCATGTTGATCTGGCTGGCCCGGACCTCCCAACATTGGGTGATACCCCAGCCTAGGCCTCCCGGGCTGCTGGGATTTCAGGTGTGAGCCACCGCGCCAGGCCCAATTTATTAATCAGAAAGGAACAGATCGGCCCAGCGTGGTGGCTCACGCTTGTGGTCTCAGGATCATGGACGTCTGAGCGCTGGGGATCACTGGAGCCTAGGAGTTCCAGACTGGCCTAGGCAACATGGTGAAACCGGTCTTTCTCTCTCTCTCTTTTTTTTAGGGCAGAATTTTGCTCTTGTTCCCCAGGCTGGAATGCAGTGGCTGGGTCTCGGCCCACCGTAGCCTCCACCTTGCGGGTTTGGGTGGTTCTCCTGCCTCAGCCTCCTGAGTGCCTGGGATTGCAGACGTGAGCCATAATGCCCGGCTAATTTGTGTGTGTGTGTGTGTGTGTGTGTGTGTGTGTGTGTGTAGAGACGAGGTTTCTCCATGTTGGTCCAGCAGGCCTGGAACTCCTGACCTTGGGTGATCCGCCCGACCAGGCCTCCCGTGCCCCTAGGATTGCAGACGTGAGCCACGTGCCAGGCCCAGTTGATTAATCAGAAAGGAATAAATCGGCCTGGCACGGTGGCTCACACTTGTAGTCCCAGGACTTTCGACGGCCGAGCCCGGTGGATCACTGGAGCCTAGGAGTTCCAGACTGGCCTGGGCAACATGGTGAAACTGGTCTCTCTCTCTCTTTTTTTTTGTTTTTTTAGGGCGGAATTTAGCTGTTGTTTGCCCAGGCTGGAATGCAGCGGCGCGGTCTCGGCCCGCTGTGGCCTCCACCTCCCGGGTTTGGGTGGTTTTCCTCCCTCAGCCTCCCGAGTGGCTGTGATTGCAGGTGTGAGCCATAATGCCAGGCTAATTTTTTTTTTTTTGGGGGGGTAGAGCCGGTGTTTCTCCATGTTGGTCCAGCTGGCCTGGAGCTCCCGACCTCGGATGATCTGCCCGCCTAGGCCTCCCGTGGTGCTGGGATTGCAGGCGTGAGCCACCGCACCCTGCCCACTTTGGTAATCAGAATGGAATACATCGGCCTGGCATGGTGGCTCACGTTGTAGTCTCAGGACCTTGGGCAGCCGAGCGCGAGTGATCCCTTGAGCCTAGGAGTTCCAGACTGGCCTGAGCAACATGGTGAAAGCAGTCTCTCTCTCTCTCTCTCTCTCTTTTTTCTTTTAGGGTGGAATTTCGCTCTTGTTGGCCAGGCTGGAATGCACTGGTGTGGTCTCGGCCCTCCATGACCTCGGCCTCCTGGGTTTGGGTGGTTCTCCTCCCTCAGCCTCCCGAGTGGCTGGGATTGCAGGTGTCAGATATAATTCCTGGCTACTTTTTTGTTTTTGTTTTTGTTTTTGGGTAGAGACGGGGTTTCTCCATGTTGGTCCAGCTGGCATGGAACTCCCGACCTCGGCTGATCCGCCTGCCTAGGCCTCCCGGGGTCCTGGGATTGCAGACGTAAGCCACCGTGCCAGGCCCAATTGATTAATCAGAAAGGAATAGATCGGCCTGGCATGGTGGCTCACGCTTGTAGTCCCAGGACACCTTGGACGGCCGAGCGCGGTGGATCACTGGAGCCTAGGAGTACCAGACTGGCCTGAGCAACATGGTGAAACCGGTCTCTCTCTCTCTTTTTTTCTTAGGGCAGAATTTCGCTCTTGTTGCCCAGGCTTGAATGAAGTGATACAGTCTCGGACTGCCATGGCCTCCACCTCCCGGGTTTGGGTGGTTCTCCTGACCGAGCCTTATGAGTGGCTGGGATTTTAGGTGTGAGCCATAATGGCCTGCTAATTTTTTTTTTTCTTTTTTTTTTGGATACAGAGGGCGTTTCTCCACGTTGGTCTGGCTGGTCTGGAGCACGCGACCTGGGGTGAGCCACCTGCCTAGGCCTCCCGGGGTGCTGAAATTGCAGGCGTGAGCCACTGCACCCGGCCCACTTTATTAATCAGAATGGAATACATCGGCCTGGCATGGTGGCTCACGCTTGTAGTCTCAGGACCTTGGACGGCCGAGCGTGGGGGATCCCTTGAGCCTAGGAGTTCCAGACTGGCCTGGGCAACATGGTGAAACCGGTCTCTCTCTCTCTCTTTTTTTTTTTTTAGGGTGGAATTTCGCTCTTGTTGCCCAGGCTGGAATGCAGTGGCCCAGTCTTGGCCATGGCCTCTGCCTCCCTAGTTTGGGTGGTTTTCCTGCCTCAGCCTCCCGAGTGGCTGGGATTGCAGGTGTGAGCCATGATGCCCAGCTAATTTCTTTTTTTTTTTTGGTTAGAGACGGGGTTTTTCCATTTCGGTCCGGCTGGCCTGGTGCTCCCGACCTCGGGTGATCTGCCCACCTAGGCCTCCCAGGGTGCTAGGATTGCAGGCGTGAGCCACCGCGCCTGGCCCACTTTATTAATCAGAAAGGAATAGATCGGCCTGACGAGGTTGCTCACGCTTGTAGTCTGAGGACCTTGGACAGCTGAGCACGGGGGATCACTGGAGCCTAGGAGTTCCAGACTGGCCTGGGGAACATGGTGAAACCGGTCTCTCTCTCTCTCTTATATTTTTTTAGGGTGGAATTTCGCTCTTGTTGCCCAGGCTGGAATGCAGTGGCGGGGTCTCAGCCCACCGTGGCCTCCGCCTCCTGGATTTTGGTGGTTCTCCTGCCTCAGCCTCCCGAGTGGCTGTGATTGCAATTAGGAGCCGTAATGCCCTGCAAATTTTTTTTTTGTTTGGGTAGAGATGGGGTTTCTCCATGTTGTTCCGGCTGACCTGGAGCTCCCGACTTCTGGTGATCCACCCACCTAGGCCTCCGGGGTGCTGGGATTGCAGGCGTGAGCCACCGCGCCCACCCACTTTATTAATCAGAAAGGAATACATCGGCCTGGCGTGGTGGCTCACGCTTCTGATCCCAAGACTTCGGACAGCCGAGCGCGGTAGATCACTGGAACCTAGGAGTTCCAGACTGGCCTGGGCAACATGGTGAAAGCGGTCTCTCTCTCATTTTTTTTCTTAGGGTGGAATTTCGCTCTTGTTGCCCAGGCTGGAATGCAGTGATGAAGTCTCGGCCCGCCATGGCCTCCGTCTCCCGGGTTTGGGTGGTTCTCCTTCCTCAGCCTCCCGGGTTTGGGTAGTTCTCCTTCCTCAGC
>NW_026656671.1:3449-5583 GCF_009828535.3 Hylobates moloch | reverse complement strand
CCAGAAGGCGGGATTTCCGCCGCACGCACGCACGCGCGCCCGCACTCCCACGGGAGACTGGCCCGGAGCGCTCTTAGTCTTGCGGCAGGTGGTTGCGCTCACACCAGCTGGAGCTGTCCAGGGATCGAGTGGCGAGACCAGCTCCCCTGGGGATGAGAACGGATCTTTGTGTGGTCGGCTGGGGACTGAAGAGCTTCCTCCTGTGTGTTCAACTGAATGCAGCAAAAGTCTTGGGCAGATTACATGGAACAGCTGTGGAAGCACTGTGCAGGGAATCCAAGAAGGAAACACCTCCAGCGACCACAAAACAAAACTGAAGAAATCTAAAACAATATAGGCCGGGCACGGTGGCTCACGTCTGTAATTTTAAGAGCTTTGGGAGGCCGAAGCGGGAGGATCCCTCAATGCCAGGAGTTGGAGGATCTCATGTTGCCCGACTGGGCAACATAGCAAGACCCCATCTCTTAAAAAAATTAACAATTAGCCAGGTGTGGTGGCGCACACCTGTGATCCCAGCTGCTTGGGAGGCTGAGGCATGAGAATCGCCTCAGCCTGAGAGATCAATGCTACAGTGAGCTGAGATGGTGCCACTGCACGCCCAGCCCAGGCGACGGGGTGAGATCCTGCTCCTAAGAAAAATACCGGCGGGGCATGGCGGTCACGCCTGTAATCCCTAGCACTTTGGGAGGCCCAGGCAGGTGGATCATTTGAGGTCAGGAGTTCAAGACCAGCCTGGCCAACATGGTGAGACCCCTTCTCTACTAAAAATAGAAAAATTAGCCTGGTGTGATGGTGTGTGCCTGTAATCCCAGCTACTCGGGAGGCTGAGGCAGGAGAATCGCTTGAATCCAGGAGGCGGAGATTGCAGTGAGCTGAGACTGCACCACTGCACTCCAGCCTGGGGGACAGAGGCTGCACCACTGCAGCCTTGACTCACCGGCTTCAGGTGGTTCTCCACCTCAGCCTTGCCAGTAGATGGACTGCAGGCACATGCAACCACGCCTGGCTAATTTTTGTATTTTTTGTAGAGACAGGGTTTTGCCATGTTGCCCACGCTGGTCTCGAACTCCTGGAATCAAGTGATCCGCCCGCCTCAGTCTCCCAAAATGCTGGGATTACAGGTGTGAGCCACTGCACTCGGCTAATAGTAATGAACTTAGAACAGAAGGAAAAGATGTTATTATTTTCTTAGTTATGTTTTATCTATATTTTCTAATTTTTCTAAACATGTAAAGATAAAATTCTATTCTTAAAACTCAATAAGACCTCAGAACAAAAAAATTAGAGTATAAATATTTATTTTAGTTAACTTGTACAAATTTGGTTTCTGGAAAAGGAATGGAATACGCTTTCTGAGAAAAAAAAATCCATGACTTTGGCCGGGTGTGGTGGCTTACGCCTGTAATCCCAGCACTTTGGGAGGCCAAGGCGGCAGATCACCTGAGGTCAGGAGTTCAAGACCAGCCTGACCAACATGAAGAAACCCCTGTCTCTATTAAAAATACACAAATTAGCTAGGCATGGTTTCAGGTGCCTGTAATCCCAGCTACTCAGGAGGCTGAGACTGGAGAATTGCTTGAACCCAGGAGGCAGAGGTTGCAGTGAGCTGAGGTAGCACCATTGCCCTTCAGCCTGGGTGATGAGCAAAACTCTGTCTCGAAAAAAGAAAAGCCGACTGGCTGAAAGGATTAAAAAAGAAAGTATGATCCATCAATGTGCTATCTACAAGATAAATGTTTTAAATTAAACAGATCGAAAGTAAAAGGATACAAAGATACAACACTCAAATAGTGACCAAAAAAGAGCTGAAGTGGCTGTACTAATATCAAATGAAATACACTTTAAATTAAAGCAGGGTTGGGCATGGTGGCTCAAGCCTGTAATCCCAGCACTTCGGGAGGTGGAGGCAGAGAGATTACTTGAGCCCAGAAGTTCGAGATCAGCCTGCGCAACATGACATAATCCCATCCCTACAAAAAATACCAAAATTAGGTGGGCATGGTGGTGCCCACCTGTGGTCCCAGCTATTTGGGAGGCTGAGGTCATAGAATCATGTGAGCCGGGGAGGTTGAGGCCGCAGTAAGCCAAGATCGGGCCCCTGCACTCCAACCTGGGCAATAGAGTGAGACCCTGT
>NW_026656671.1:0-3349 GCF_009828535.3 Hylobates moloch | reverse complement strand
TGCCCAGCTAATTTTTTTTATTTTTGGTAGAGACAGGGTTTCACCATGTTGGTCAGGCTGGTCTCAAACTCCTGACCTCGGGTGATCCACCTGTCTTGGCCTCCCAAAGTGCTGGGATTATAGACGTGAGCCACTTCGCTGACTGAAATCTTCATTTTATTTATTTTTTTTTATTTAATTTTTTTTTTGAGATGGAGTCTCGCTCTGTCGCCCAGGCTGGAGTGCAGTGGCGCAACCTCGGCCAACTGCAAGCTCCGCCTCCCGGGTTCATGCCATTCTCCTGTCTCAGCCTCTCCGAGTAGCTGGGACTACAGGCGCCCGCCACCACGCCTGGCTAATTTTTTGTATTTTTAATAGAGATGGGGTTTCACCGTGGTCTCGATCTCCTGACCTTGTGATCCGCCCACCTCGGCCTCCCAAAGTGCTGGGATTACAAGCGTGAGCCACCGTGCCCGGCCTCTTGAAATCTTCATTTTAAAAAAGGCTAGGTCAGGCATCATGGCTCATGCCTGTAATCCCAGCACTTTGAGAGGCCAACGCCCGTCTCTACCAAAAATACAAAAATTAGCTAGGCGTGGTGGTGTGCGCTTGTAATCACAGCTACTCGGGAGGTTGAGTCAGGAGAATTGCTTGAACCCGGGAGGCAGAGGTTGCAGTGAGCCAGATCATGCCACTGCACTGCAACCTGGGACCTGCAGAGAGAGACTGCATCTCAAAAAATAAATAAATAAAGACTGGGTGCCAGATGTGGTGCATAGGCCTAGTTTGTTGACTCCTGTACTTAAGATATAAAACTCTAAAGAACTGTGGGAGGGAGCTTCCCTCTAGAGGCACAGGAGCAGGCAAGTTGGTCCCTGAGCAGTGACTTTATAGTAACTTGTTACACTGTGTTTTTTTGTTTTGTTTTGTTTTTTGTTGTTTGGTTGGTTGTTTGAGACAGAGTTTCGCTCTTGTTGCCCAGGCTGGAGTGCAGTGGCATGATCTCAGCTCACCACAACCTCCAACTCCCAGGTTCAAGCGATTCTCCTGCCTCAGCCTCCCAAGTAGCTAGGATTATAGTCATGCACCACCACGCCCGGCTAATTTTGTATTTTTAGTGGGGACGGGGTTTCTCCATTTTGGTCAGGCTGGTCTTGAACTCCCGACCTCAGATGATCAGCCCACCTCGGCCTCCCAAAGTGCTGAGATTACAGGCGTGAGCCACAGCACCCGGCCTATTTTTTTTTTTTTTTTAATACAGAGTCTGGCTCAGTCGCCCAGGCTGGAGTGTAGTGGCACGATCTTGGTTCACTGCATCCTCTGCCTCCCAGGTTGAAGCGATTCTCCTGCCTCAGCCTCCTGAGTAGCTGGGATTACAGGTGCATGCCTCATTGCCTCTCAGTGAAGCACCTAATAAAACTTGGTGAAGCAGTAATCAGTGTATTCCAAATGCACTTGTTACAGAGTTAAGTCTTGAGTGCATTGGAAGGACAAATGAATTCTATGAGTGCTCAGGGCAGGCTTCATGAAGAGATAGAATTCGAGCTAATACTTGATGGACTCTTAGGGTTTCTGGGCAGAAAAATGGAGTGAAGGGTATTGGTAGAGAAAACAATGTGTGCGGGACACAAAGATTCAGAATGGTGCTCAAAGAATATATATAGCAATAACATATATGTATGTATATCTATAAAATAATAATTATTATAGAGCCTGGACAGTTGAATGCATCCTTTCTAAGACTTCCTCCTAGGGGGAGCCATGGGATGCAGAGAGCAGCAAGGCCCAGGAGTCAGGACCTCAGGACCCGGCAGAGGCCAGACATGGGCAGAAATCCCTGCTCCACATCCTGCTGCAGCTGTGGGCAGGTGGGCAGGTCAAGGGACCTGTGGGCTTTGGTACTTGGTAAGCGTGGGTTCAAGCATGGGGTCAAACTCCAGCTCCACCATCCTCCCCCTCCCTATCAGCTTTTCACTGGAAGCTGGGGCAGTGCTTCTTGCGAAGATAAAATGATGAAGTATCTAGCACCAAGCAGGTACCCGGTATATTGTGGCTTCCTCCTCACCCCCCCAAGAGATGAGGATCAAAGACCCTGCCCTGTCCCTGAGGCCTTTCGGGCTAGTGTGGAGCAGATGTGACCCTTTTAACAAATCATTCTGCTAAAGGCTGAGGGAAGCTAGCCTCCCTCTGGAGCTGCTGAAGAAGGGAAGGTACCTGGGGAGGGGCATCCTGGTTCAGGTGCATTCCCAGGGCCCAGAGAGTGCTTGCCGCTTACGCCCACCTTGAAGGAAGTGTCAGGATTCAGTCAGGGAAGAAGCAGAACCATGTGAGTATGGGCTAAGGGATTTGTTGTGGAATTCGACCTTACAGGATTGTGGAGGGGCTGGGAAGTGGAGGTGTGGGGAGAGTGCTGGAGCGTCAGAGAGGAAGTCACCAATCGGTCACCCTGAGAAGCTGAAACATGCCCAGCCACCTAAGTGGGACTACCAAGGGCAAGGCCCTGGAGAGATTTCTGGGCCACTGTGCCTTGTGGAGCCCCCACATCTGTGGGTCTGCCACGAAGCGCCTGGTGCTGGGCTTGGGGCCACAGCAGGTCAAAGTGCAGGTCTGCCTGCCCTGCTGGCTTTTGGCTGCTTGCTTTGCATTATTGCTTTTTTTTCTTTTTCCATGAACCCAAAGGCCATGGTACACTGAACGCTGAAACTAAACCTTCACTGGCTACATCATAGACAACATTCATAGGTCACCATGGTCATGGTGCTTCTATTGTCTTTCAGGACCTTGGGCCAGCTCCTGTCCAGTTCAAACTGGTTGAGACCACTGACCCTTCAACTGGACCTGTGCACGTGCCTGAGAAAAGGTCCATTTTGACGTCAGAGGGTCCAAAACTCCATCTTCAGAGCCCAACACTCCACCTTCAGATCATGCTAATGCCACCATTTTCTGTACTTATGTCCTATGAAATGCCAAGAAGCCTGACGACACTTTTTTTGTTTGTTTGTTTGTTTGTTGAGACAGGGTCTTGCTCTGTGGCCCAGGCTGGAGTGCAGTGGTGTGATCTCAGCTCACTGCAACCTCTGCCTCCTGAGTTCAAGCGCTTCTCCTGCCTCAGCCTCCTGAGTAGCTGGGATTACAGGTGCACATCACCACGCCCAGTTAATTTTTGTATTTTTAATAGCGACAGGGTTTCACCATGTTGGCCAGGCTGGTCTCGTACGCCTGACCTCAGATGATCCACCCGCCTTAGCCTCCCAAAGTGCTGGGATTACAGGCGTGAGCCAGCGCGCCTGGCGGAAAATTCAGTCCTTTTTATTTTGCAACATTTGGGATTTGCTTCTCATTGGAGTACCTTCTCTGAACACCAGATGGC
>NW_026656670.1:3450-5584 GCF_009828535.3 Hylobates moloch | reverse complement strand
CCAGAAGGCGGGATTTCCGCCGCACGCACGCACGCGCGCCCGCACTCCCACGGGAGACTGGCCCGGAGCGCTCTTAGTCTTGCGGCAGGTGGTTGCGCTCACACCAGCTGGAGCTGTCCAGGGATCGAGTGGCGAGACCAGCTCCCCTGGGGATGAGAACGGATCTTTGTGTGGTCGGCTGGGGACTGAAGAGCTTCCTCCTGTGTGTTCAACTGAATGCAGCAAAAGTCTTGGGCAGATTACATGGAACAGCTGTGGAAGCACTGTGCAGGGAATCCAAGAAGGAAACACCTCCAGCGACCACAAAACAAAACTGAAGAAATCTAAAACAATATAGGCCGGGCACGGTGGCTCACGTCTGTAATTTTAAGAGCTTTGGGAGGCCGAAGCGGGAGGATCCCTCAATGCCAGGAGTTGGAGGATCTCATGTTGCCCGACTGGGCAACATAGCAAGACCCCATCTCTTAAAAAAATTAACAATTAGCCAGGTGTGGTGGCGCACACCTGTGATCCCAGCTGCTTGGGAGGCTGAGGCATGAGAATCGCCTCAGCCTGAGAGATCAATGCTACAGTGAGCTGAGATGGTGCCACTGCACGCCCAGCCCAGGCGACGGGGTGAGATCCTGCTCCTAAGAAAAATACCGGCGGGGCATGGCGGTCACGCCTGTAATCCCTAGCACTTTGGGAGGCCCAGGCAGGTGGATCATTTGAGGTCAGGAGTTCAAGACCAGCCTGGCCAACATGGTGAGACCCCTTCTCTACTAAAAATAGAAAAATTAGCCTGGTGTGATGGTGTGTGCCTGTAATCCCAGCTACTCGGGAGGCTGAGGCAGGAGAATCGCTTGAATCCAGGAGGCGGAGATTGCAGTGAGCTGAGACTGCACCACTGCACTCCAGCCTGGGGGACAGAGGCTGCACCACTGCAGCCTTGACTCACCGGCTTCAGGTGGTTCTCCACCTCAGCCTTGCCAGTAGATGGACTGCAGGCACATGCAACCACGCCTGGCTAATTTTTGTATTTTTTGTAGAGACAGGGTTTTGCCATGTTGCCCACGCTGGTCTCGAACTCCTGGAATCCAGTGATCCGCCCGCCTCAGTCTCCCAAAATGCTGGGATTACAGGTGTGAGCCACTGCACTCGGCTAATAGTAATGAACTTAGAACAGAAGGAAAAGATGTTATTATTTTCTTAGTTATGTTTTATCTATATTTTCTAATTTTTCTAAACATGTAAAGATAAAATTCTATTCTTAAAACTCAATAAGACCTCAGAACAAAAAAATTAGAGTATAAATATTTATTTTAGTTAACTTGTACAAATTTGGTTTCTGGAAAAGGAATGGAATACGCTTTCTGAGAAAAAAAAATCCATGACTTTGGCCGGGTGTGGTGGCTTACGCCTGTAATCCCAGCACTTTGGGAGGCCAAGGCGGCAGATCACCTGAGGTCAGGAGTTCAAGACCAGCCTGACCAACATGAAGAAACCCCTGTCTCTATTAAAAATACACAAATTAGCTAGGCATGGTTTCAGGTGCCTGTAATCCCAGCTACTCAGGAGGCTGAGACTGGAGAATTGCTTGAACCCAGGAGGCAGAGGTTGCAGTGAGCTGAGGTAGCACCATTGCCCTTCAGCCTGGGTGATGAGCAAAACTCTGTCTCGAAAAAAGAAAAGCCGACTGGCTGAAAGGATTAAAAAAGAAAGTATGATCCATCAATGTGCTATCTACAAGATAAATGTTTTAAATTAAACAGATCGAAAGTAAAAGGATACAAAGATACAACACTCAAATAGTGACCAAAAAAGAGCTGAAGTGGCTGTACTAATATCAAATGAAATACACTTTAAATTAAAGCAGGGTTGGGCATGGTGGCTCAAGCCTGTAATCCCAGCACTTCGGGAGGTGGAGGCAGAGAGATTACTTGAGCCCAGAAGTTCGAGATCAGCCTGCGCAACATGACATAATCCCATCCCTACAAAAAATACCAAAATTAGGTGGGCATGGTGGTGCCCACCTGTGGTCCCAGCTATTTGGGAGGCTGAGGTCATAGAATCATGTGAGCCGGGGAGGTTGAGGCCGCAGTAAGCCAAGATCGGGCCCCTGCACTCCAACCTGGGCAATAGAGTGAGACCCTGT
>NW_026656670.1:0-3350 GCF_009828535.3 Hylobates moloch | reverse complement strand
TGCCCAGCTAATTTTTTTTATTTTTGGTAGAGACAGGGTTTCACCATGTTGGTCAGGCTGGTCTCAAACTCCTGACCTCGGGTGATCCACCTGTCTTGGCCTCCCAAAGTGCTGGGATTATAGACGTGAGCCACTTCGCTGACTGAAATCTTCATTTTATTTATTTTTTTTTATTTAATTTTTTTTTTGAGATGGAGTCTCGCTCTGTCGCCCAGGCTGGAGTGCAGTGGCGCAACCTCGGCCAACTGCAAGCTCCGCCTCCCGGGTTCATGCCATTCTCCTGTCTCAGCCTCTCCGAGTAGCTGGGACTACAGGCGCCCGCCACCACGCCTGGCTAATTTTTTGTATTTTTAATAGAGATGGGGTTTCACCGTGGTCTCGATCTCCTGACCTTGTGATCCGCCCACCTCGGCCTCCCAAAGTGCTGGGATTACAAGCGTGAGCCACCGTGCCCGGCCTCTTGAAATCTTCATTTTAAAAAAGGCTAGGTCAGGCATCATGGCTCATGCCTGTAATCCCAGCACTTTGAGAGGCCAACGCCCGTCTCTACCAAAAATACAAAAATTAGCTAGGCGTGGTGGTGTGCGCTTGTAATCACAGCTACTCGGGAGGTTGAGTCAGGAGAATTGCTTGAACCCGGGAGGCAGAGGTTGCAGTGAGCCAGATCATGCCACTGCACTGCAACCTGGGACCTGCAGAGAGAGACTGCATCTCAAAAAATAAATAAATAAAGACTGGGTGCCAGATGTGGTGCATAGGCCTAGTTTGTTGACTCCTGTACTTAAGATATAAAACTCTAAAGAACTGTGGGAGGGAGCTTCCCTCTAGAGGCACAGGAGCAGGCAAGTTGGTCCCTGAGCAGTGACTTTATAGTAACTTGTTACACTGTGTTTTTTTGTTTTGTTTTGTTTTTTGTTGTTTGGTTGGTTGTTTGAGACAGAGTTTCGCTCTTGTTGCCCAGGCTGGAGTGCAGTGGCATGATCTCAGCTCACCACAACCTCCAACTCCCAGGTTCAAGCGATTCTCCTGCCTCAGCCTCCCAAGTAGCTAGGATTATAGTCATGCACCACCACGCCCGGCTAATTTTGTATTTTTAGTGGGGACGGGGTTTCTCCATTTTGGTCAGGCTGGTCTTGAACTCCCGACCTCAGATGATCAGCCCACCTCGGCCTCCCAAAGTGCTGAGATTACAGGCGTGAGCCACAGCACCCGGCCTATTTTTTTTTTTTTTTTAATACAGAGTCTGGCTCAGTCGCCCAGGCTGGAGTGTAGTGGCACGATCTTGGTTCACTGCATCCTCTGCCTCCCAGGTTGAAGCGATTCTCCTGCCTCAGCCTCCTGAGTAGCTGGGATTACAGGTGCATGCCTCATTGCCTCTCAGTGAAGCACCTAATAAAACTTGGTGAAGCAGTAATCAGTGTATTCCAAATGCACTTGTTACAGAGTTAAGTCTTGAGTGCATTGGAAGGACAAATGAATTCTATGAGTGCTCAGGGCAGGCTTCATGAAGAGATAGAATTCGAGCTAATACTTGATGGACTCTTAGGGTTTCTGGGCAGAAAAATGGAGTGAAGGGTATTGGTAGAGAAAACAATGTGTGCGGGACACAAAGATTCAGAATGGTGCTCAAAGAATATATATAGCAATAACATATATGTATGTATATCTATAAAATAATAATTATTATAGAGCCTGGACAGTTGAATGCATCCTTTCTAAGACTTCCTCCTAGGGGGAGCCATGGGATGCAGAGAGCAGCAAGGCCCAGGAGTCAGGACCTCAGGACCCGGCAGAGGCCAGACATGGGCAGAAATCCCTGCTCCACATCCTGCTGCAGCTGTGGGCAGGTGGGCAGGTCAAGGGACCTGTGGGCTTTGGTACTTGGTAAGCGTGGGTTCAAGCATGGGGTCAAACTCCAGCTCCACCATCCTCCCCCTCCCTATCAGCTTTTCACTGGAAGCGGGGGCAGTGCTTCTTGCGAAGATAAAATGATGAAGTATCTAGCACCAAGCAGGTACCCGGTATATTGTGGCTTCCTCCTCACCCCCCCCAAGAGATGAGGATCAAAGACCCTGCCCTGTCCCTGAGGCCTTTCGGGCTAGTGTGGAGCAGATGTGACCCTTTTAACAAATCATTCTGCTAAAGGCTGAGGGAAGCTAGCCTCCCTCTGGAGCTGCTGAAGAAGGGAAGGTACCTGGGGAGGGGCATCCTGGTTCAGGTGCATTCCCAGGGCCCAGAGAGTGCTTGCCGCTTACGCCCACCTTGAAGGAAGTGTCAGGATTCAGTCAGGGAAGAAGCAGAACCATGTGAGTATGGGCTAAGGGATTTGTTGTGGAATTCGACCTTACAGGATTGTGGAGGGGCTGGGAAGTGGAGGTGTGGGGAGAGTGCTGGAGCGTCAGAGAGGAAGTCACCAATCGGTCACCCTGAGAAGCTGAAACATGCCCAGCCACCTAAGTGGGACTACCAAGGGCAAGGCCCTGGAGAGATTTCTGGGCCACTGTGCCTTGTGGAGCCCCCACATCTGTGGGTCTGCCACGAAGCGCCTGGTGCTGGGCTTGGGGCCACAGCAGGTCAAAGTGCAGGTCTGCCTGCCCTGCTGGCTTTTGGCTGCTTGCTTTGCATTATTGCTTTTTTTTCTTTTTCCATGAACCCAAAGGCCATGGTACACTGAACGCTGAAACTAAACCTTCACTGGCTACATCATAGACAACATTCATAGGTCACCATGGTCATGGTGCTTCTATTGTCTTTCAGGACCTTGGGCCAGCTCCTGTCCAGTTCAAACTGGTTGAGACCACTGACCCTTCAACTGGACCTGTGCACGTGCCTGAGAAAAGGTCCATTTTGACGTCAGAGGGTCCAAAACTCCATCTTCAGAGCCCAACACTCCACCTTCAGATCATGCTAATGCCACCATTTTCTGTACTTATGTCCTATGAAATGCCAAGAAGCCTGACGACACTTTTTTTGTTTGTTTGTTTGTTTGTTGAGACAGGGTCTTGCTCTGTGGCCCAGGCTGGAGTGCAGTGGTGTGATCTCAGCTCACTGCAACCTCTGCCTCCTGAGTTCAAGCGCTTCTCCTGCCTCAGCCTCCTGAGTAGCTGGGATTACAGGTGCACATCACCACGCCCAGTTAATTTTTGTATTTTTAATAGCGACAGGGTTTCACCATGTTGGCCAGGCTGGTCTCGTACGCCTGACCTCAGATGATCCACCCGCCTTAGCCTCCCAAAGTGCTGGGATTACAGGCGTGAGCCAGCGCGCCTGGCGGAAAATTCAGTCCTTTTTATTTTGCAACATTTGGGATTTGCTTCTCATTGGAGTACCTTCTCTGAACACCAGATGGC
>NW_026656669.1:0-5585 GCF_009828535.3 Hylobates moloch | reverse complement strand
CCCACCTCCACACACCCCACACACCTCCACACACCCCACACACCTCCACACACCCCACACACAACCCACACACCCCCACAGCCCCCACACCTCCACACACCCATACAGACTGCCTGAACCCACACTCCAGTCATTGTGGCGAGAACGCCAGACCAGAACGATGGCCCCCAGCTCAGGGTGGCCCTCCGTGTGGCTGGAATGCCCTACTCAGGCTGAGGGGGGCCTTTTCCTTTGGAAAAGCCTGCCAACTCCAGAGCCATCTCTGGGTGAGCCTGGGCCTCGCCTCTGCCCAGCCCTGGTGAGGCCGGGCACAGCATCCCACTCCCGCCCACCCACCCCAGCCCTTGCAGCTTTTCAGAACAGAAGGGAGCTTTCCATTAGCCACGTGTCTCAAAAGGGGCCAATCAGGTGACCCGCCAAGAGCGTGTCCTTCCCAGGCAAACCCGAGTGCCACAGAAGGTTGCCAGCCCGGCCTGCCAAGTCCGGCTCCTCCCCCAGGGCAGGGGAAGGGCAGGGCATGCAGAGCCCTGGGCTGGGGGCAGGAGCTCGAGGCCCACCCCTCCTTGAGCCCACCTCCTCGCCTGTGGGCTGGAGGTCGGACACGATCGGAAGCCACCCTTGCCGCATGCCAGGCGCTTCGAGTATTTCCTAGTCCTTGCCAAGCCCCTCTGCTAAGCGGAGGCTCCAAGAGTACCTGCTGAGATGACACAGCCACTGAGAGCCAGCAGGGCCATGGCCACCCTCCCTGCCCACCACCACGCCCACTCAAGAGCGTCTGGACTGGCCGCAGTCCACACTTCCACAGCCCAGGGGTGGAAGCAGGGCCAGCACCCGCTCGGGAAAGGTTCAGAACTTGACCATCACAGGCTGCTCTGAGCAGGTCTTGCTGTAACTCCCCGGACCTGCTGTGGTCCTAAAGCCCCTTCTTCCATGGCCATGCAACGAGCAGGGCAGGGGTCACCGAGGGACCCCTCTCAAGCAGCCCACGTGGCGGCCACACAGGGCTGGGGGCCAGGGCAGCAGACCTGGGCCGCTGTCTGAGGGCCTTTCCTGAGACACATGCTGGCCCTGGTGGAAGGGACGGTTGTCCCCGCATCCTGAGCTGGGCGCCGCCTCTCACCTACAACTTGTTGCTTACAAAAATCACAAAGTCCTCAAGAACAAGCCCCCCTCAGGCCAGCTGTGACTGGAGGAGAGGAGCTGAACTCTGGGGCTGCGGTGGAAAGTCAGCTTCCAGGGGCCGCCTCTGCCGCCAAGCAGGGGCAGGGAGAAGGGCCACTGAGCCCCTTCCCCCAGGAGACAAGGAGCAGAAGAAGGAAGAGGGTCTGTGCAGAAGAGTCAGAGGCAGCGAGGCTGGAAGGAGGCTTAGCAAAGGCCAGAGAGCTTTTGGGAACAAGAACTACCTTTCACGGACATTTTCCTCAATCTCTTAACTGAGCTGTGACTTTTAGAAGCCAGACGGGAGGCGGGAGGGCTGGTGGGCTGGGGTGCGCGGCTAAGACACACAGGGAGTCCAATGGCTGACATCAGAACACTCGTCATGCCTGCACAGGTGTGAGATCAGACACGCAGAGAGGGAGAGACATTAGAAGACTCATTTGGCATGTGACGCCAACAAACCCTGCTCAGGCCAAGGACATGACACCATCAATGGCCACGGGGATGCACAGGTCTCCCTGGGGAATGTGGCCTCTGGGGGCTGCCAGGACTACCCAGGCCAGGAATCAGAGGGTGGGGCAGCCTGGCTCATGGTAGCCCTGGCCCCAGAGCCCACAGGTTTCTATACAAGCAACAGACAAGCCTGTGCCCTCAGTGTGCAGGTGGGGATCAGGGCAGGACCCATGACTTCAGGAGAGCAGAGGGCGGAGGACGCCACTCCAGGAAGCCGCCCAGGGCATGGGGTCTCCTGGGTGGGGCTGGCTCCAAGGGCTCAGCTTCCCCAGGAGGCCCTGGGCCCTCCTGGCTTGGGGTTACTAGGCCTCCAGCCTCCACTGGGCGCTGTGTGTGCTCCATGCCCCTCCTGGCTGATCTGGGTGCCACAGCCTTCAGCGACAGCGCTGGGATGGATGGGCAGGAACATGGCCCCTGGGCCTGCTCCCACACTGCAGCATCCCCATCCTGTGAGGGCTAGGCTGCAGCAAAGCCCCAGGCTGTGGCTCTGGTGCCCTGAGGCAAGGGTGGGCCTGTGGCCAGCAGCTATGCTGAGATGGACCAGCCACTCTTTCCAGAGCTCACCGCTGCCCGATGCCTGCAGGGAACCCCACACTTGCCCTGGGGGACTCTCCTCTGACACTGCTTCCTTCGTGCTCCCTGATGACCCAACACTTCCTGGGACCCAGCGTGTCCTGCTGGACGAACCCGTTCCTGCCACACCCTCGGCCTACCCCGCTCTCCATAGTGCCAGCTCCCCGGTCCTCCCTGTCATTGGTCAGTCAGGTCAAAAGCACCTCCTCTCCAGAGAAAGGGGAAGCCCAGAGCTTCTTAGCCATCCCTTAAGGTGGCTTCCAGGGTCTGCAGAACCTGGCTCAGGAGCTGGGCACAGCCGGGGGCCAGGGGAGTTGGTAGAGATCCCAGTCCTCCTGGACCCCACTCCCCATCCAGGAACAGACGGCGTGACTCAGGGGTGAAGGGCGGCCAGGCCAGCCACTGCGCCTCCACTAGAAGAACAAGGCTTCTTGACTCGGCACATGTGCCTGGCTGTGGGGACAGAAGCGGAGGCCAGCCACCAGCCTGGGTGGCAGAGCCGAGGTGGGCAGGGTGAGTTGCAGTGGCCGCTCAGCAGGAGACACCAAAGCGTGCATCAGAGGACAGAGGTTCGAGCCCGGGAGCGCAATGCCCCCAACATCCCAAGCTTGTTCCTGGGCTCAAATGCGGCTCCTGTGGGAACTGAATGTTGGGTGGAGAGAAGGATAAGCGGGCGCGGGTGGCAGAGAGATGGGAGAGGACAGGGACAGGTGCAGTTTTCCTCAAGAGAACCTGGTGCCTCTGCGCTGCCCACATCCTCTGGGAGGACCAAAGGCCAGGACACATCTCCCTACCCAGTGTTCTCCGGCAGCATTGCCTCGGCGGGCAGGCCTTCCCTGAACACTGCCTGATGGGGCCTGTCCCTCCAAGCCTCCTGCCCTGCCCTGCTGGACTCCTGCTTTGCACTCCCCTCTGTTTCTATGGCCTGTCTTCCCTCAGCACGAGTTCCATGAGGTCCCACCCACAGCTGCATCTCCAGCGCCCCGCCGGGGCAGTGCCTGGTTCCTGGGAGGCCTGCAGCCCTCTGTGTTTGCTGAGGAATTAAGACATCCTTGGGCCGCCACCAGCCCCCAGGAGGCCGAATGAGTGACACATGTCCTTTTCAACGCAGGACCTACTCCCCTGAATTCAAATCACAAACACACAAGTTTCAACCCAGAAGCCTGGAGAGGAGGAGGGCTAGGGATAGCCCCCCAAACTCCTGACAGCCCCCAAATCACCTGAATAACTCAGAGGGCCACAGCCTTTTTCTCCACCCAAATGGGAGGATTCCCACTGTCAGAGCCCTGAAGAGTGAAGCCCCCACTCACTGACTCTCACTTCCAATTTGCAGACACCCCTCCTTCTGACACCCAGGACCAGGGCTGAGATCCAAGCCTCTCTTCTGTGCACTCTGACCTCCCCAGCCTGAGTTCAAGCCCAGTGCCAGCCCTCACCAGCTGAGCAGTCCTGGGCAGGCTGCTGACATCCATCCCTGCCCTGGGCAGCAGTGTGAGCTGTGGATGGACCGCTGCTGTGACCAGGTGAGGGGTGGAGACCCTGGCCCCAGCCTCACAGTCCCTGCCCCCACCCGATAGAGGGAATGGGCTATGCCACAGCCAGGGGAGCTGTCACCTGGAGGCACTGTCACCTGGAGGCACTGTCACCTGGAAGCAGTGCCTCCAGCACCCAGTCCTTCCAAAGCAGGACCTCCTGGTTATAAACCTCCCTGCAAAACCCTGTGCACAAAGGCTCGTCTCCGCAGCCAGGCCTGGTATAATTCCTCAACCCACAAGCACACCAGGGTGATAGGACACTGCTCTCCAGCTCTGGCTCCGGGGTGCTGGCCAGGCTCCTCTCATTCCCTGCTCCCCTAGACAATGCTCCCCGAGTAGGTACCAACACTGGGCCTTGAATTGGGGTAGGCAGCAGTCTACACAGCCTCCAGGCTCTCCTATTTCCTTAGGCCTGAACCAGCTTCCCGAATCTGTTTCCCCACAAGTAAAATGGAGGTTAAAATACCTGCTTTAGCTCCAGGATTGCTCTGAGAGCCACGGGGACAGAGAACAGGATGGACAATTTGGGATGCAGCCTGGACAGGACCTTCAGCCTCAAGAGCAGAGGAAGGGGGCAGGTGCTAACTCCACACCCAGGGCACTCAGATCTGTGTCATGGCCTCAGAGGTTGCTCACTGTCAGGCCTGGCCACAAAGGCTCGCAAGAGCCCCAGAGCTGGAAGGAGCTGGGCCATGAGGAACCGTGTGGAGGCCCCGTCTGTTTACCCGCAACCTATCTCCAACGCCACCATGGCCGCACACGCGCACACGCACACACGGTACACTGTGACTTCCCTAGGGCGCCGCACGGTGACTTCAGTGGGCAGGGACTTTCTGGCCAGTGTGTCTTGCTAATTCTGTCTCCCCTGCCCCACTCCAGCTCCTCTCCCTCCTGCCCCCACCTCTCTCTGGCTGCTCCTTCATTTTCTCTTCAGGCTTCTTTTCCCGGAGTCCCGCCCGCGGTCTCTATGGCGCACACGCTCCCATGAGGGGTCAGGGGCACCCCATTCCACCCAAGACTGCTCTTCTGAGGCCCACAGCCAAATCCCACTGCCCCAGAACAGCTCCACTGGCCACTCAACAGCCATCGCCCCCTCCAAACCTCACCCCAGACTCAGCACCGAACTGTCATAGGCAAGAAGGCCCGGGGCTGTGTCTTAGCTCTGCCAAAGGCTGGCAGATAACTTTTAAATTCTCCGAGCCTCAGTTTCCTCTAATGAAAATGGGAACAAAAGCCCCCACCTCAGTGATTTAAGGATGAAAGGAATTCACACACACCAAGCCCCAGGCTGCTCCTCAGTCGTGACTGGCTGCGCTCCAGCAGGCCTCAGTCTACCCCCAATCCCCCCTCACAACCCCCCGCTTGATGGCTCCTGCCTCTGCATGTTTCAAGCCAAACCTCCTCCTCCACTCCACCGCCTCGAAGCTGGTCAGGCCTTGGCTGGTGCCCCAAGGTCTGAGGTCAGGCTCTGCAGTGGCCGCCCTGCCTCCAGGCCTGTCCCCTCTCAGCCACTACCACAGTGACTCCCCTAAAACACCAACTCATTATTGAATTCTGCCACATCACCCTGTGAACAACGACGGCGCCATCCACCTCCTTACATACCTCGCACTTTCCAGAAGTTAGAAAATAACCTCAGCTGGGCACAGCAGCTCATGACTGGAATCCCAGTGCTTTGGGAGGCTGAGGCATGAAGATGGCTTGAGCCTGGGAGTTCAAGACCAGCCAGGGCAACATAGTGAGACCCCATCTCTACAAAAAATAAAAAACGAGCTGGGCATGGTGGCATGTGCCTGTAATCCCAGC
>NW_026656668.1:0-5585 GCF_009828535.3 Hylobates moloch | reverse complement strand
ATGCCTGTAGTCCCAGCTACTTGGGGGGCTGAGGCAGGAGAATCACTTGAACCTGGGAGGCGGAGGTTGCAGTGAGCCGAGATCGCACCACTGCATGCACTGCAGCCTGGTGACAGAGCAAGTCTCTGTCTCAACAACAACAACAACGACAACAACAAAAGAATTTTAAGGCAGCTGCTAATGAGATTTACTAGTTTCCAAATTAGGGTTTAATATACTCCCGCATTAAGAAAACTACTGAGTGGTTTATAATATACCAAGTTTGTCTTGAGCCAACCTGGGATCCAGTACATTTATCAATAAATAATAGTATCAAAAATGAAGCAATAAGAAATTACAGAACATCTGTCTAGCAAGATTAGGGAAAATAAATTTGTTTTAAAAAATTACAGAACAGAGGGTTTCATAAAAAAAGATTTCCTGTATTTCCTTAACTTTATCAGGCTTTGAAAAACCCGAGACACTAACAAGATTGTTTTAGGACAGGCATGGGTGGCACGCACCTGTAATCCCAGCTACTCGGGAGGCTGAGGCAGGAGAATCGCTTGAACCCGGGAGGCGGAGGTTGCAGTGAGCAGAGATCGCGCCGCCGCACTTCAGCCTGGGCAACGGAGCGAGTCTTTGTCTCAAAAAAAAAAAAGCTGTGAGAAAGATAGGCTTCTAAGTTAAGGCAAATCATTCATTCTGTCATTAAACAAATACAAACCAGGCACCCATCATATGCCAAGTGATATTCAAAATGGCCCATGTAAACCTTTGTGAAGTATGTGGCCTAACAGACATTAAACAAACGTCTGTGAAACTGACATAAGAAAGTGAGGTAAGTTTTATGTGAGACATTCTCTTTTTATAATAATTCCTGTAAAGCAGTACTTAGGTAATGATATCATACTGTTTTGTTTTCTATTTTTCCTAAGAGCTAAAACGTCATCCTCTCTTCAGTGATGTAGACTGGGAAAATCTGCAGCATCAAACTATGCCTTTCATCCCCCAGCCAGATGACGAAACAGATACCTCCTATTTTGAGGCCAGGAATACTGCTCAGCACCTGACCGTATCTGGATTTAGTCTGTAGCACAAAAATTTTCCTCTTAGTCTAGCCTTGTGTTATAGAATGAGCTTGCATAATTATATACTCCTTAATACTAGGTTGATCTAAGGGGGAAAGATCATTATTTAACCTGGTTCAATGTGCTTTTAATGTATGTTACAGCTTTCACAGAGTTAAAAGGGCTGAAAGGAATATAGTCAGTAATTTATGTTAACCTCAAAACTGTATATAAAGCTTCAAAGCTTTTTTCATCTATTTATTTTGTTTATTGCACTTTATGAAAACTGAAGCATCAATAAAATTAGAAGACACTATTGAGGGTGAGCCACTGGCTTGATTTTCTTTCTCCTCTGATTTCAGTTCACTGTTCAGTTTAGTATTAAAATAACAAAATAATCATACAGTTCCATTTGATTGTAATTTACCTGCATATGATTACCTTCAAAAGCTGTGTTCTTGAGGGCAATCATTTAAGGCCATACTTGTGAACTCAGAAATGCAGCTGGAAGGCCGGGTGCAGTGGCTCACGCATGTAATCCCAGCACTTTGGGAGCCCAAAGCAGGCTGATCTTGAGGTCAGGAGTTCGAGACCATCCCAGCCAACATAATGAAACCCCATCTCTACTAAAAATACAAAAATTAGCTGGGCATGGTGGCAGGCGCCTGTAGTCCCAGCTACTCTGGAGGCTGAGGCAGGAGAATTGCTTGAACCCAGGAGGAGGAGGTTGTGGTGAGCCAAGATCGCGCCACTGCACTCCACCCTGGGCAACAGAACAAGACTCCGTCTCAAAAAAATAAAGGCAGCTGGAAAATTCCTTTGCTTAGTAACTCCTTTGGGGAATAAGGAATAAACAAAAAGACTAAGGCTTTCGCTTCCTTTACTAATGATACAGTTTTGCCACCTTGATTTCTGTTGGTGTGTAGTCCACAATATGTATTTGTTTTAAGTAGTACTGGAGGCTGGGTGCGATGGCTCATGCCTGTAATCCCAGCACTTTGGGAGGCTGAGGCAGGCAAGTCGCTTGAGACCTGGAGTTTGAGACCAGCCTGGCCAACGTGGCAAAACCCTGTCTCTACTAAAAATACAAAAATTAGCCAGGTATGGTGGCGCACACCTGTAGTCCCAGCTACTCAGGAGGCTGAGGCATGAGAATTGCTTGAACCTGGGAGGTGGAGATTGCAGTGAGCTGACATCACATCACTGCACTTCAGCCTGGGCAACAGAATGAGACTCGGTCTCAAAAAACAAAATACTACTGGAACAATTAGGTGTGATATAATGTAGCAATTTGAATAGCTTGTTCAATTTTCATAGAAAATGTGATGCTTTACGTCTTATTGTCATTTATTTAAAACATGCAACATTATCAGAAACAGACTGATCCTTAAAAAACAAAACAATTTTCTTTTGCTTAATAAATATAACTATCACAAGTACATTATCTGTCAACATCATTCTTTTCAACAAAGCGAGACCCCATCTCTGAGGGAAAAAAAAAACTTGTTCCTTTTGCACATCGTGTTTAGTGTTTTTACTTTCCATGACCATCCCAATAAACAGCCCTGTTATAATGTAGTTGACAAAATGTACAAATTTAAAATGGTTACAGTGAAAGATACACCATTATAATGAGTGCTATATAATTGAATCCATGGGTTAATGGTTTTACTGAGCTTGTTTTAGTAATAACTACTTAGATTTAATGGTCACTTCTAGTAAAATGTTCAAAATACAGTTGTTAAAAACTTTAATGTGAATTACATCTTTCCCTTAAATTAGGCAAAAGCATAGAATTATCTATTATCCTTTTATGGTATTTGCCAGTAGTAGAAAGAAAAAAAGTTTTGGAATCAAACACAAATTGTTGAAATCACTGCTCTGCCACAATAAAAGGCCTCTGGCAAGTTAAACTGAGCTACTGATGACTCACTGTATAGTGGGGATTAATAGTGATTAATTTGGAGAGTTGGAATGAACAGAGTAGATTAAGGAACAAGCCAATTTAGTTGCTACCCAGGATATTAACCTTAACAGGGACTTGAAAACATTCCTGAATAATCAGGGAAATGTTCTCTGAGCATATTCCCAATGCAGAAGACAATGGCCTTGAGTGGAAAGTTACAAACACTGTTTACCAGCAGATCTAGCATGTGAAACTATAGTCACTTGAAATTCAGCCACAGGTAAGGCATGCTGTAATGGTATTTATTGGGAACAGGTGACTTAATATCTAAATTTATACCTGTCAAGATGTAGATTCAGACACTTGCTAGGGAAAAACCTAAGAGGAAAGAACAATGGGAAAAAGGGAATGGTTTTGACAGCTGATGTATATGTGTGCATGCACGTCTTTAAAAAACAACGGCCACCAATAGAAATCCATGCATCTTTTGCTATGAAGGAAATCAGAATATATCATCCTAAAATGCCTCTTTGACATAAAAATATTTTTGAACTAAAGGCAATTAAGAAGCAGCAAACTGAGGAAAGCTCTCCCCATCCCCCTGCCTTTCTGCCCAAAGGCAGGATATAAATTCTCCTTTGCTGGAGACAATTCTAGAGTCTTATCTACCAGGGACAGCACCAGAAGAATTGGCAAAAAAACCTTATTCAATTAGTTTCCTCCCACATACAGTGTTTGCCTTCCCAAAGGTTCCAGTCCTTGGAAGCCTAAAACCACTTTCCTCTGTCCTGTCATTTCTCTACAAATGTATTGTTCTTTGTTGGCCAGGCTGGTCTCAAACTCCTGACTTCGTGATCTACCCGCCTTGGCCTCCCGAAGTGCTGGGATTACAGGCGTGAGCCGCCCGGCCAGCTATATACAGTTTGTATTAATAAAAAATAATTTGTGGCTGGGCATAGTGGTTCACACCTTTATTTCCAGCACTTTGGACAGCCGAGGTGGGATGATTGCTTGAGGCCAGGAGTTAGAGACTACCCTGGCCAACATAGCAAGACCCTGTCTCTATCTAAATTTTTAAAAAACCATCATTCTCAACAAACTATCGCAAGGACAAAAAAACCAAACACCACATGTTCTCACTCATAGGTGGGAATTGAACAATGAAAACACTTGGACACAGGAAGGGGAACATCACATACCGGGGACTGTTGTGGGGTGGGGGGAGGGGGGAGGGATAGCATTAGGAGATATACCTAATGTAAATGACGAGTTAATGGGTGCAGCACACCAATATGGCACATGTATACATATGTAACCTGCACGTGGTGCACATGGACCCTAGAACTTAAAGTATAATAAAAATATATTTAAAAAACTTTTGTTTTCACAATGGCATAATGTTTATTGGATGAATTTAGGAAGAAAAAGAGTAAAAAGAAAAAATAAGTTGGTATCTCTTAAAGGAAAATGTTTTATTCTTACACGACAAATGCAAAATAATAATAATAGATGTGACTTTTTTTCCTTTGGAGCTCCAAAATAAAAATATCAGTAGACACTTATCTAAAAAAGAAAAAAAAAATTGTTTTTTAGGCTGGGCATGGTGGCTTACGCCTGTAATCTCAGCACTTTGGGAGGCTGAGACGGGTGGATCACAGGAGGTCAGGAGTTCGAGACCAACCCGGCCAACATGGTAAAACCCCGTCTCTACTAAAAATATAAAAATTAGCCAGGCGTGGCCGGGCGCGGTGGCTCATGCTTGTAATCCCAGCACTTTGGGAGGCCGAGGCAGGCGGATCACGAGGTCAGGAGATCGAGACCACGGTGAAACCCCGTCTCTACTAAAAATACAAAAAATTAGCCGGGCGTGGTGGCGGGCGCCTGTAGTCCCAGCTACTCGGAGAGGCTGAGGCAGGAGAATGGCGTGAACCCGGGAGGCGGAGCTTGCAGTGAGCCGAGATCGCGCCACTGCACTCCAGCCTGGGCGACAGAGCGAGACTCCGTCTCAAAAAAAAAAAAAAAAAAAAAAAAAATTAGCCAGGCGTGATGGTGCGCGCCAGTAATCCCAGCTGCTCGGGAGGCTGAAGCTGGAGAATTGCTTGAACCTGGGAGGTGGAGGTTACAGTGAGCCAAGATGGCGCCATTGCACTCCAGCCTGGGTGACAGAATGAGACTCTGCCTCAAATAAAATTATTTAAAAATGTTTTGTCCCACCTCCATTAAATGTTAAACAAATCCAGAAATTATGTTTGAAGAATGGCCTGTTTATCTTGGTCCACCTATGTTAGAATTAAGTAAGATGAAGTACATAGCAAACATAAAAGGTGTTTAATAAATGATAATTATTTGAACCCTATGTACCCTACTGCTTCCTGGAATATGCACTTTAATTTTGGGTTTGGGAAGTGGTACTATATAAAGCCTTGCTGTTATGCTCCAAAACATCTTGAAGGACATTCAGGTCTAATTGCTCTATTTGCTACAAAGAACTGTCGTATTTTTAGCCATTTATAAAAATGCTGAGAGTCCAGAATATAGTACAAATATTTACTGTTTACACCAGGTCTTTCAATTCATACCAAGCCAACCATGGATGAGTCATTCTTTTTTTTTTTTTTTTTTTTTTTTTT
>NW_026656667.1:0-5587 GCF_009828535.3 Hylobates moloch | reverse complement strand
AAAATGGGTGAATTTCATGATGTGTAAATTATACCTCAATAGAGCTGTTTTTTTTAAATAAATCACATGCACAAACACACACACCCCAATTTTCCAGTTTATTAACCACAAATCCCACGTTGACCCTAAGAAAAACAAAAGCACATAAGTCTGTGCTTTTTTTCTCTCTATGCAAGACTATAGCAACCTAAGAATACAATTATGACATACGAATGAGTAAATATCTCCAGTAACAGAAGGTGACAAATGTTATAAGCACCTTCACTGCACTGGTCCAAACTACCATGGTCTCTCTCTCTCCTGTAATATCCTTTTATCTAGTCTCCCCACTTCCACCATTTCCTCTTGAGGTCTGTTTTCACCACAGCAGCCAACAGGACCCTGACAAAACCTAATTCAGATTATTTCACTCCTCTGCTTAAACTGCTTCGATGGCTTATCTGCTCATTTAGAGTTATGCTATAGGTCTTTCATATCCTTTTTTAAAAAAGAGATGGCCAGTTGGATGTGCATTCCTGGCCTCGAGCGATCCTCCCACCTCAGTCTCCCAAAGTGCTGGGATTACAGGCATGAACCAACACACCTGGCCCTTTAATATGCTTTTTTATTTTATTTTATTTTATTTTTTTATTATTATACTTTAGGTTTTAGGGTACATGTGCACAATGTGCAGGTTTGTTACATATGTATCCATGTGCCATGTTGGTTTGCTGCACCCATTAACTCGTCATTTAGCATTAGGTATCTCTCCTAATGCTGTTAATATGCTTTTAAGGCCTTCATATTTATTCTCTTCCTCTCTTACTGAGCTCCAGCCAGCCACAAAAGCCTTTCTGATGTTTCTTGAACACCCCAGGCATGCTCTCACCTCAGGCCCTTTGCACTGGATGTTCTCTTTGCCAGGATTCTCTTTCACATTATTTTGTTGCATAGCTTACCCTCCCACCTCCTTCAAGTCTTTGTTTAGCTGTCATCTTCCCAGCAAACCTACCCTGTCCACCTTATTTAAATATTTATGCTGGCTGGGCACTGTGGCTTACACCTGTAATCCCAGCACTTTGGGAAGCCAAAGCGGGAGGATCACTTGAGGCCAGGAGTTCAAGACCGGCCTGGCCAACATGGTGAAACCCTGTCTCTACTAAAAATACAAAAATTAGCCGGGTGTGGTGGCATGTGCCTGTAATCCCAGCTACTCAGGAGGTTAAGGCAGGAGAATCACTTGAACCTGGGAGGTGGAGGTTGCAGTGAGCCGAGATTGCCCCACTGCACTCCAGCCTGGCCGATAGTGTGAGACCCCATCTCAAAAAATAATATTTATGCCGATGTTAACTCTTGTCCATAAAAGAAGAAAAGAATAAAATTTAAAAATATAAATATTCAGTATCTGCTGCCAGAATTCCTCCATCTCCCTCCTACGCTTCATTTTTCTCCATTGCTCTTATCACCTGCTACCATGTATTATATAATTTATTTACTTATTTTGGTCATTGATTTTCCACCGCTGCCAAAATGTGAGCTCCACAAGGGCAAGGATTTTTGTCTGTTTATTGCTGTGTTCCCAGTGCCTAGAATAGTATCTGGCATGTGGTAGGTACATGATACAATTTTCTTGAATTAATGACCAAGAAGAGTTACTGAGGGAGTTCATAAAAGAGGGACGCTTCGTTTGAAATGTTCAGCTTGTGTTTGGGAGGGAGTGTCTGGCTAGAGTAGAGAGGTGTGTAAGTGAAACCAAAGGAGACGAGAAGGTTGGAATGTGGAGGTTCTTGAACACTTAAAATATAGCAGGTATCCAACAAATATTAGATGAATGGAAAATTAGACAAATAAATGAGCAATCTAATTGTGTTCTGCATACTACGTTAGAGTTTAGTGAAATAGTCTCACTGGGATCAATTGTGAAGAACTACCTAGTTGGAACTTTAGCTTTTTTCCATGGAAAGAGTTTCTACTGACAAACAATATCCTCTAGAAAAGCTCAAGTGCTCTGTGCTATGCCTGAAATGGCCACTAGGGAATGCTCAAATCCATAAGGCAGAACTGTTAAGAATGAAATTGGGCTCCCCCGTCAGAGACTGCCTGGGAGCCCCAATCCTCTGACTGCTGCCTCAACAGGCAGCTAGTGGAGAAGGATGTCTTCTAGCACTGTTTCCTCTATCTGCTCTACCCTATGCTCCCACCCCAGTGCCAAAGTACAATACTGGACATGACGGTTAGTGTCCTCGGCATTCAAGACCCTTAAAAATGGTGCATTTTCCATCACCTCTTCTAAACAGACCCTATGTTTGGGCTATACTGGGTCTTTTTTCATCCTCTATATACGCCACTTCTTGTCCAACCACCATTTTTGTTTTCATGCTATTTCCTTTACTGACCAGTACTTATCCAATTCCTATATGTCCCTTTAAGGCCCAGCACAAAAGCCACCTTCTCCAACAGCCTTCCATGATTACCATTTATCTTACTGCCCCCTGCCTTTCTGAGATCCTAGGGCTCTCAATGCTTGTCCCTGTCAGGACTCACTTGGTAAACACTTATTCAGACACTGTCCCTATCTAAGCACTGCATTCTGGGGCTCCCGGTGAAATTAGAAATCTGCCATTTCTGGACTATCAGAAAGGTAAGGTACAGAGGTCAAAAATGAACTTAAAATACAGAAAATGAAGTTATGATCCTGCAGGACTAGTAAGAAACAGCCTATTCTTTGGAGGCCTCTCTAGAAGGGAGAAAACGTCCAGCTGGCTTTAGAAGAGACACTATCTCCAGCTGCCTATACCCTGCCCTTGGGGCTGTAAGAGATCACCCCCTCCCTGGAAGGCCCCTGCTGTTCCCCCAGACCACCTTCTACCTACCGTCGTTATGCAGCCTAGTCCAGCTACTTGTTGATTGTTAGGGTATAGGGAACGCTAATAGATGCCTGGGGCTTTTTTCCCTTTTAACCTCTCTCTACCTGCTGTACTCTGTGCTTTGTTCTCTGAAATCATGATAAAGAGCAACAGGGAAATCACAACAAACGTGACAACTTGCTACAGAGAGCATGTATCAGAGAATTATCCTGGGGTAAGCAGAGGGAGTGGGGACCTGTCTGGCAAAGCCCATGCCCAGGTTAGCCCAAACCAGCTCCTGGACAGCTTTCCCAGAGGCGGTAGGAGGGGAAGGTTGGACTGGGGTAGAAGAAAATCAGCATTTACATTTAACCCACAGAACCAAAGGTATTCTTGTCACTATTTTAAAGACAAGGAAACTCAGGCTCAGGCCATGCTGTTTCTCTCTATCTTATCCAGGCTTTCTCTCCCCTGTAAACCCTAACACAGTGATGGGCATGTGTGGGGAGCTCAGCTCCTGTGCTTGGTTCTCTACCTGGCTGACAGGTCCCAAAGCAGACAGACATTTGCTACTTACATTGTAAGATGTGAGATACCATCAACGCTGTACAGTTGTCACTGCATGGAAGCCTTCCTAGAGCCAAATCCTTCTTTATTTGAAGAGTAAAAAGATACCTGCAAAGAAATTGGGGAGAATCTCTTGAGAAAGAAACAGAAATAAGAAAGAAGCATTTTCCTTCTCCCAGATCCCAGATGATTCAAGAAAGGAATGGTGCCCCTAGTCAGTCAGATGCCTTTTTTGGGGTGGTGAGTAATGCATAGGCTTTGCTTCAGCCCCAAACCAGACCTGGACCACAACTCGGCTGATCGAACACTTTGGCAGGCCTCACAGCCATTAGGAATCACCCTGGCCAAATCCTCCCGCCAACTTGAGAAAGTTGGCTAATCATCCTCTGGTGGTTTCTGCCACGTAGCAAAGCCACATTCCCAGCTAGAGAGAATAGGAGATCAAGCAAGAATAAATGCACTCAGGAGGCCAGTAGCATACTGTTTACAAAACGCTATCAAGTACTCACTACCATAACAACTTAGGAGCTTGGTGGAGCAAGAAATGATCACTCCAGTTTACAATTATAGAAAGAGAGGGGCTAGGTGATTTTGACAAGGTCATACCACCCAAGGATAGTGAATCTGTGGCTAGAACTTTGGTCTGACCCTGAATTCAGGCTGCCTCCTATCCAAAAGACTGTGTTTTAGAAATGAAGAACTTGGGGCCCTGCTTCTGCCTGTTATTCCCTCGGCCTGGACCATCTTCTCTGTATCACCAGTGCCCAACACATTATTTTACACAGTCAGTATAATTAATGTTTGCTGAAAAGAACTAAACCAAACTGCCCCTTTTCCCACCAAAAGCTCATCAGGGACCTATGAAATGCAGCTTGGTATCTAGGGCTCTGCTAAACAGATAACATTTACCCCACACTTATGAAAAAGTCATTTTCAAAGGAGAAACAAATTTTGGAAAGAAATGTGTATAATAAAGACTACCTACCACTAATTACCTTCTTCCATGGTCCAAGATTGGTTCCAATATTTTATTTATTTGTTTATTTATTTATTTGTTTGTTTATTTATTTATTTAGATAGAGTCTCACTCTGTTACCCAGGCTAGAGTGCAGTGGTGCAGTCTCAGCTCACTGCAACCTCTGCCTCTGGGGTTCAAGCGATCCTCCTGCCTCAGCCTCCCTAGCAGCTGGGACTACAGGCATGCACCACGATGCCCAGGTAATTTTTGTATTTTTAGTAGATATGGGGTTTCACCATGTTGGCTAGGCTGGTCTTGAACTCCTGACCTCAGGTGATCTCCCCACCTTGGCCTCTCAAAGTGCTAGGAATACAGGCGTGAGCTACTGTGTCTGGCCCCAATATTTTGTTTTATAAATTAAAACACTGAGTACTATGGGCATTTCCCTATAAAAATGTGATTTTCTAAATAAAGGTGTATGTGGACTTTTTTTTTTTAAACCAATTAATCCTTGAAAGCAATGTGGTGAATCAAAATTAATCACAAGTGATACGTGAAAATCTAGATTGAAAAAGCAGGTAAATTAGTAGGTGATTATTCAGTTTACAAAAGCATTCATCATTATAATCCTTCAAATTATGAGCTCCCCTTATACATTAGAAACGATTCAATTAGAAAAATTACATTTGCACACCACTCTCAGAAACCCACGTATTAGCCTAGACAAGGCATCCTTGTAAACTCAACTAAAGTTAAGTATTATTTAAATGGACCAATGGGAAACAAATAAATGAAGCCTAACCTTTGCCATTGCCTGTTTTCAAATACAGTTGTAAATGAGAATAATCAGCTTTAGTTGCTAAAGGAAAGGTGAATTTCGTTTTGCTCCTAGCATGAAAGAAAGGGAACTTCTTGTCATTTGACACGTTCCTTGCTGTTAAGAAGGCAGCTGCCTGCTACAAATACCAAATCCTTGCTCTGAACAGCTGATGAATTATTTATCATCACATTGATTTTCCCATTCTGTTTTTTTTTTTGGAGGTGGGGGGAGTTTATCTCCACCAAAATTGGTCACAATTTAAAACTCAACTGAAATGGGTTAGCAAATGCAAATACATACATATACCAAGGTATCAAGTTATTTGGGAAAGTGGCCTGTAGCTCACAAATGTGGAGAGAGAATTAGGAGAAAGAGGGAAAGAGAGGCTTGTAAAAAGCGACTTTTGCAAAGGCCACT
>NW_026656666.1:0-5588 GCF_009828535.3 Hylobates moloch | reverse complement strand
GTATAGACAGTTTAAACAACCATCTCCTTACACTTGAGCTTCTTACCAGCCAGTATGCAAACACCAGCCCTTGTGTTTTTGCCAGATTTTTCTGGACTGTTCTAGACTTAGAAGACTTGGGGCCATGTTCTAGGTCTGGTCCTCTGGGGCTGCACCAGTTTTATCCATCACATGCCACCTCCCCGTGTGAAAAGTCTTTAATTAGCTTAGTGTCCTGTCTAATTATTCCAGCTAGTTCTTAGGTTTGTGCCTGGAGCCAGACGGAGACGCTTGGCCCTCATTTTGGATGAAGACTGGGAAAGGCCATTCTTGCTCTGCTCCCCTCTCCTCTTAGCCAGCATCTTCATGGACCTCAATTTTCTTCACCAGGGTGTTCCGGGTGCCGTCTTCTGATGAGCATTTTATATGCTAGCTTCTCAAAGAAATTCACTTGACATGAATGACTTCGTAAATGAGCTTTGCCTTTCTCCTGTTTTGATCATCAAAACAAAACCAGCAAAAACATCTCTTCACAACTTGACCGAAATGAGACAGTTTTAAACTACTTAGCCAGTGATTTCTAATTGCCCCTTTGTTCTCAACAGACTATTAGATGGCAAAGAGAGGTGTCAACTCAAATACAGTAGGTCAATTAGCTCATCTGTGATCCATGAAGCAGAATGGACAGAGTAAGTGTTTGTTAATTGATGGTGATTTTTTTAAAGCTTAATTGCTGCTTTTGACTGTCAGGAAACAAATGAAAGTAATTGGCTTGCAGAGGGTGGATTGTGGGTGGAAAAGTGAGGTGGAAGATTTCACCAATTGAAGAAAAAATTGGAAAGGGGGAAGCAGTTCACACTGTCTTCATGTTTTTTGGGGCATAATGACTACAGCTGCTTGCTTGAGACATTTTTAAAGTTAGTTTTTGGAATAGGTTATATATCCCCAGGATTCGAAAATCAAAAGGTGAAAAAGTGTTTACAGGAAAAAGTCTCCCTCCCATCTCTGTCCTTCAGCTATGCAGTGACCCTCCCCATAGGCTGCTGCTATTTTGTTTCTCAAGTTTTCTTCCAGGGAGCTTTCATATGTATACCAACACACAGGCATTTCTGTTATTTTCCCCTCCTTTTTTAACGTCCTGATTAATTGATGATGGGTAAACTTCTGTCTAGCTGGGGATTTCTTTTCCCGCCTGGAGATGTGCATTGGAACACTATGCCTAGTCCTTCCATCTGGTTTTGATGGAGGGATAGGTGGACTTCGGAAAAGTTCTCCAGGAAGCTGCTCTATTGTCCTGAGGCTCAGCTGGTCTGGGTTATTAATTGATAGAAACTTTGAGGTATTTTTGTTTGTTTGTTTGTTTTTGTTTTTTTTTGACAGTCTCACTCTGTTGCCCAGGCTGGAGTACAGTGGTGTGATCTCCGCTCACTGCAACCTGTGTCTCCCGGGTTCAAGCGATTCTGCTGCCTCGGTCTCCCGAGTAGCTGGGATTACAGGAATCCGCCACTATGCCCAGCTAATTTTTTTGTATTTTTAGTAGAGATGGGGTTTCACCATGTTGGCCAGGCTGGTCTGGAACTCCTGACCTCAGGTAATCTGTCTACCTCAGCCTCCCAAAGCGCTAGGATTACAGGCGTGAGCCACCGTGACCGGCCTTAACCCATCTGGGTTTTGAACTCAGGAACAGTCTTCCCACTTTCATGTTGTATATATAGTAAGGACTTTCTTCAAATGATAGAAGCCGAGCAGGGCCCACTAACCTGAGCAAAAGGGATGCTTATTCTGGGGCCACAGGGACCTCTCATGCAACCCAAGGGTGCCTGCTGGAGGAGTCGGACCCCAAGAAGCAGCAGCTGCAGCTAGGTATGGGCCAGCTGCCCAGTGTGCCCTCTGGCCATGCTTCCTCCCTGTCCCCTTTCTTCTGTGTGACTTGTTCATGGGGCACATGCCACAGTTCCAAATGCCTGTTAAGTGTGACTCGGTTTGGTCCCAGTTCCACATTTTTGTTAGTGAGACAGCCCACTGGAGCTGGTGTCTCCCCCCAGCTCCACCCTCCATATACACAGGTGGCTGCTCCGTGCCCACATCCATGGTGGGCAGGAGGTGCTCAGTTCCAGTCCTGGTGTAAATGTTGAAGGAGGGCGCATGGAGGACCCAAATGAAGCCCTGCCCCGTGGAGGAGGGGGTGCTACGGGGCCGCCCTCGGGCCAGGCACTCTCAGTGAGGATGCTAGACCGCCTGCCAGTGTCGGCGGTCATTTTCCCTGCCCTCCTCTTGACAAATGGGTGACTGATGTGAGGCCGTGTGGCCTCTTCTGTGCTCTAGCCATCCAGGATGTTCATTCCATCCTCACAGAGTCCCTTCTATGAGGCTCCCTGAGGAAGGGCCCTTGTCGGAGCCGAGAACAATTGTGCTTCAGAGTAATGGGGCTATTTTAATCCTTTGAGCTCCTGAACTGTGTGACTAAGCTCCGTGTCACCTATTGAGTTGGCGGCCGTTAAAAAGTGTGTCTGTGCCTCTGGGGGCCCTTGGATGGGTTGGTGATAGCATGCTGTGGGGGAAGGGTACAGTTGTGACATCGTCTGGCGCTTTTAGGGAACCTGTGGGTTTTTAAATGGAGGAAGAGATGTAGACATGGTGAAAAACAGCCACCGCCTGGCGAGTTAACCCCTGAGGTAGAGATGCGCTCCAGAAAGCGGGCAGGGGGCTCTCGCCCTAATGCCTATCTCCTCCCTCCTGCCTTCTCCCCCTCTTTTTCTCCTCTCTCTCCCCCTACCTTTTCTCTCTCTGCTCTTTCTTTGTCCCCTCACCCTTTCTCTCATCCCTCCCTCCTCTTCACCCTGTCTCCCTCACTTTCTCTCATCCAGATCCATCTCCTCTACCCTCTTTGTCTCCTCATCTCTCTCCCATTCTCCTGCACCCCCTCTCCCCTTCCACCCTCTTTTCCCCACCCCTTCTCCCCATGCCTTCTCTTTCCCTCCCAGTCTCTCTCCCCTCACTGTCCACCCCCAGCCTCCTGACCCTCCCCACTCCTGCTCTCCCTTCCTCTCAGCCCCTCTGTGTTTTGCCCCTTTCTTCCCAGCCTGTTTCTCTTATTTTCTCTCTTCCTCACCCCTCCTCTCCTGGCCCCTGTGTCTTACCCTTCTCATTGCCCACATCCCTTCTCCACTGCCCCCTTCTCCACACTTCCTCTCCTGTTCTTACTAAGCCCTTCTTCCTTTCTTCTTCCCCCTCCTCCCTCTCTTCTGTCACCCCTCAACACCTCCACACCTCCCCCCCACTTCACCCCCCCCGCCAACTCTTCCTCTCCTCTCTGCCATCCTCTCATCTGCCCCCAAGCCCCCTTTTCTGTCTCTCTGCCCACTTCTTTCTCCCCCAACCCCAGCTCTCTCCCCGGAACCCCACTCTGGCCCCAGTGCCCACTCTCCCTCAACCCCTCTTCTCTCTTGCACTTCCTCCTCCTTCCCGCATTCTCCCATTTCTTCCTTCAAACCCAATATTGCTGCGTGCCTCAGATTTTCAATCCCAGAGAGCAGGAAGAGCCAGGGACAGGGTTACTGGCCTTCTCTAGCCCACAGCCAGCCATGGGTCCCTACTCTAGAACAATCGTGATTTTTATTTTAGTGTACTTCTTTTAGAGTTGTGTGTGTGTATATATATATATATATTTTTTTTTGAGATGGACTTTCACTCTGTTGCCCCGGCTGGAGTGCAATGGCATGATCTTGGCTCACTGCAACCTCTACCTCCCCAGTTCAAGGGATTCTCCCGCCTCAGCCTCCCGAGTAGGTGGGATTATAGGCGTACACCACCATGCCTGGCTAATTTTTGTATTTTTAGCAGGGACAGGGTTTCATTGTGTTGTCCAGGCTGGTCTTGAACTCCTGGCCTCAAGTGATCCACCCACCTCAGCCTCCCAGAGTGCTGGGATTACAGGTGTGAGCCACTGTGCCTGGCACTATTTCTTTTTTCTTATGAACTCCTCTTACTATCATTCCCAAATATTTTGGTGTATTTCTTTTTAGGTTTTTTTTTTTTTTTTTTTTTTTTTCGATAGAGTCTTGCTCTATCCCCCAGGCTGGAGTGCAGTGGCATGATCTCGGCTCACTGCAACCTCTGCCTCCTGGGTTCAAACAATTCTCCTGCCTTAGCCTCTCGAGTAGCTGGGATTACAGGTGCCCGCCACCTCGCCTGGCTAATTTTTTGTATTTTTAGTAGAGGCAGGGTCTCACCATGTTAGCCAGGCTGGTCTCGAACTCCTGACCTCAGGTGATCCACCCGCCTTGGCCTCCCAAAGTTCTGGGATTACAGGTGTGAGCTACCATGCCCAGCCAGGGTTTTTACTATTAATATATACTTGTTGCTATATGTACATGTATTTTATATATACATATATACATTTATATGTATATATATATATGTCCTTGTTTTTTCCCACTTCATAGTCATCTCTGAAGCCAGTGTTTTTAGTAGCTGAATATTTGAGTTCGTGCATCTTAATTTATGTAACTATTTCCCTGTCATTTGAGCATTTAGGTAGCTTCTATGATCTTGATATTATATAGATGAGGATGTGATGGACATATGTCCCCTTTCTATCCTGTAAGGAAATCACACTGTAGGCAGGGTGGCATTTTATATCCATTCTTTATCTCCATAGATGCCCAAATGACTGGACTGGCCCCTGATGATGAGAAGGAAGAGTTCAGTCCAGGGGAATTGGCACATGGGAATTGGCAGGGTACTTGTCCTCCATGTGTTTGCTTTCAGTTTTAGTTCTAGAAACTCTGTGGTCATATGGCTTATCATCCCTTTTATATGTGCTCTGTGTGTGTGTGTCTGTGTGTGTGTGCGTGCGTGTGTGTGTGAGAGAGAGAGAGAGAGAGAGAGAGAAGACGGAGACAGATCAACTGATACCTTTTTTTTTTTTTTTTTTGAGACAGAATCTCGCTCTGTCGCCCAGGCTGTAGTGCAGTGGTGCGATCTTGGCTCACTGCAAGCTCCACCTCCCGGGTTCACGCCGTTCTCCTGCCTCAACCTCCCAAGTAGCTGGGACTACAGGCGCCCGCCACCACACCCAGCTACTTTTTTGTATTTTTTTAGTAGAGATGAGGTTTCACCATGTTAGCCAGGATGGTCTCTATCTCCTGACCTCATGATCCGCCTGCCTCTGCCTCCCAAAGTGCTGGGATTACAGGTGTGAACCACCGCACCCAGCCCCAACTGATACTTCTAAAAGCAACTGCATGTGGGCTTTTATGTTCCACAGCACTGTCCCTATTTCACTGCACCATTGTGGGGCAATTAATCCTGGTCTCGAGTTCAGGTGTAAGATTACAGGACACACAGTGAAAGGTGAAATCCTTGGGGGTTTGGTTCCTTTGTTTTCTCTCCCCCTTTTTTACTGTTCTGTTTCTTTCTTTCTTTCTTTCTTTCTTTCTTTCTTTCTTTCTTTCTTTCTTTCTTTCTTTCTTTCTTTCTTTCTTTCTTTCTCTTTCTTTCTTTATTTCTCCTTCTTTCCTTCCTTCCTTCCTTCTTTTTTCTGAGATAGAGTTTCGCTTATGTCATCCAGGTTGGAGTGCAATGGCACAATCTTGGCTCACTGCAAC
>NW_026656665.1:0-5588 GCF_009828535.3 Hylobates moloch | reverse complement strand
AAAAGACTAAGAGATTTTTATATCCTGATGTGGAATGACCTGCAAGATGTATTGTTAAGGGTGGAGCCAAGATGGCCGAATAGGAACAGCTCCGGTCTCCAGCTCCCAGCCCCAGCCACACAGAAGACGGGTGATTTCTGCATTTCTGCTTGAGGTACCGGTTTCATCTCACTAGGGAGTGCCTAACAGTGGGTGCAGGACAGTCGGTGAAGCGCACTGTGCACGAGCCAAAGCAGGGCAAGGCATTGCCTCACTCGGGAAGTGCAAGGGGTCAGGGAGTTCCCTTTCCTAGTCAAAGAAAGGGGAAACAGACGGCACCTGGAATATCAGGTCAGTCCCATCCTAATACTGAGCTTTTCCAACGGGCCTGGAAAACGGCACACTAGGAGATTGTGTCCCGCACCTGGCTCGGAGGGTCCTATGCCCACGGAGTCTCACTGATTGCTAGCACAGCAGTCTGAGATCAAGCTGCAAGGCGGCAGCGAGGCTGGGGGAGGGGCGCCCGCCATTGCCCAGGCTTGCTTAGGTAAACAAAGCAGCCAGGAAGCTCGAACAGGGTGGAGCCCACCACAGCTCAAGGAGGCCTGCCTGCCTCTGTAGGCTCCACCTCTGGGGGCAGGGCACAGACAAACAAAAACTCAGCAAGAACCTCCACAGACTTAAATGTCCCTGTCTGACTGACAGCTTTGAAGAGAGTAGTGGTTCTCCCAGCACGCAGCTGGAGATCTGAGAACGGTCAGACTGACTCCTAAAGTGGGTCCCTCACCCCTGAGCAGCCTAACTGGGAGGCACCCCCCCAGTAGGGACAGACTGACACCTCATTCAACCGGGTACTCCTCTGAGACAAAACTTTCAGAGGAACTATCAGACAGCTGAATTTGTGGTCTCACGAAAATCCGCTGTTCTGCAGCCACCGCTGCTGACACCCAGCCAAACAGGGTCTGGAGTGGACCTCTAGTAAACTCCAACAGACCTGCAGCTGAGGGTCCTGTCTGGTAGAAGGAAAACTAACAAACAGAAAGGACATCCACACCAAAAACCCATCTGTGCATCAGCATCATCAAAGACAAAAAGTAGATAAAACCACAAAGATGGGGAAAAAACAGAGCAAAAAAACTGGAAACTCTAAAAAACAGAGCACCTCTCCTCCTCCAAAGGAACGCAGTTTCTCACCAGCAACGGAACAAAGCTGGATGGAGGATGACTTTGATGAGTTGAGAGAAGAAGTCTTCAGACGATCAAACTACTCTGAGCTACGAGAGGAAATTCAAAACAATAGCAAAGAAGTTAAAAACTTTGAAAAAAAATTAGAAGAATGGATAACTAGAATAACCAATGGAGAGAAGGGCTTAAGGGAGCTGATGGAGCTGAAAGCCAAGTTTCGAGAACTACGCGAAGATTGCAGAAGCCTCAGTAGCAGATGCGATCAACTGGAAGAAAGGGTATTGCTGATGGAAGATGAAATGAATGAAATGAAGAGAGAAGGGAAGTTTAGAGAAAAAAGAATAAAAAGAAATGAACAAAGCCTCCAAGATATTTGGGACTATGTGAAAAGACCAAACCTACGTCTGATTGGTGTACCTGAAAATGGTGGGGAGAATGGAACCAAGTTGGAAAACACTCTGCAAGATATTATCCAGGAGAACTTCCCCAATCTAGCAAGGCAGGCCAGCATTCAGATTCAGGAAATACAGAGAACGCCACAAAGATACTCCTCGAGAAGGGCAACTCCAAGACACATAATTGTCAGATTCACCAAAGTTGAAATGAAGGAAAAAATGTTAAGGGCAGCCAGAGAGAAAGGTCGGGTTACCCACAAAGGGAAGCCCATCAGACTAACAGCTGATCTCTCAGCAGAAACTCTACAAGCCAGAAGAGAGGGAGGGCCGATATTCAACATTCTTAAAGAAAAGACTTTTCAACCCAGAATTTCCTATCCCGACAAGCTAAGCTTCATAAGTGAAGGAGAAATAAAATACTTTACAGACAAGCAAACGCTGAGTGATTTTGTCACCACCAGGCCTGCCCTAAAAGAGCTCCTGAAGGAAGCACTAAACATGGAAAGGAACAACCGGTACCAGCCACTGCAAAAACATGCCAAATTGTAAAGACCATCGAGGCTAGGAAGAAACTATAGCAACTAACGAGCAAAATAACCAACTAACATCATAATGACAGGATCAGATTCTCACATAACAATATTAACGTTAAATGTAAATGGGCTAAATGCTCCAATCAAAAGACACAGACTGGCAAACTGGATAAGGAGTCAGGACCCATCAGTGTGCTGTATTCAGGAAACCCATCTCACGTGCAGGGACACACATAGGCTCAAAATAAAGGGATGGAGGAAGATCTATCAAGCAACTGGAAAACAAAAAAAGGCAGGAGTTGCAATCCTAGTCTCTGATAAAATAGACTTTAAACCAACAAAGATCAAAAGAGACAAAGAAGGCCATTACATAATGGTAAAGGGATCAATTCAACAAGAAGAGCTAACTATCCTAAATATATATGCAGCCAACACAGGAGCACCCAGATTCATAAAGCAAGTCCTCAGTGACCTACAAAGGGACTTAAACTCCCACACAATAATAATGGGAGATTTTAACACCCCACTGTCAGCATTAGACAGATCAACGAGACAGAAAGTTAACAAGGATATCCAGGAATTGAACTCAGCTCTACATAAAGTGGACCTAATAGACATCTACAGAACTCTCCACCCCAAATCAACAGAATATACATTCTTTTCAGCACCACACCATACCTATTCCAAAATTGACCACATAGTTGGAAGTAAAGCTCTCCTCAGCAAATGTAAAAGAACAGAAATTATAACAAACTGTCTCTCAGACCACAGTGCAATCAAACTAGAACTCAGGATTAAGAAACTCACTCAAAACCGCTCAACTACATGGAAACTGAACAACCTGCTCCTGAATGACTATTGGGTACATAATGAAATGAAGGCAGAAATAAAGATGTTCTTTGAAACCAACGAGAACAAAGACACAACATACCAGAATCTCTGGGACACAATCAAAGCAGTGTGTAGAGGGAAATTTATAGCACTAAATGCCCACAAGAGAAAGCAGGAAAGATCCAAAATTGACACCCTAACATCACAATGAAAAGAACTAGAAAAGCAAGAGCAAACACATTCAAAAGCTAGCAGAAGGCTAGAAATAACTAAAATCAGAGCAGAACTGAAGGAAATAGAGACACAAAAAACCCTTCAAAAAATTAATGAATCCAGGAGCTGATTTTTTGAAAAGATCAACAAAATTGATGGACCGCTAGCAAGACTAATAAAGAAGAAAAGAGAGAAGAATCAAATAGATGCAATAAAAAACGAAAAAGGGGATATCACCACCGATCCCACAGAAATACAATCTACCATCAGAGAATACTACAAACACCTCTATGCAAATAAACTAGAAAATCTAGAAGAAATGGATAAATTCCTCAACAAATACACCCTCTCAAGACTAAACCAGGAAGAAGTTGAATCTCTGAATAGACCAATAACAGGTTCTGAAATTGTGGCAATAATCAATAGCTTACCAACCAAAAAGAGTCCAGGACCTGATGGATTCACAGCCGAATTCTACCAGAGGTACAAGGAAGAACTGGTACCATTCCTTCTGAAACTATTCCAATCGATAGAAAAAGAGGGAATCCTCCCTAACACATTTTATGAAGCCAGCATCATCCTGATACCAAAACCTGGCAGAGACATAACCAAAAAAGAGAATTTCAGACCAATATCCTTGATGAACATTGATGCAAAAATCCTCAATAAAATACTGGCAAACCGAATCCAGCAGCACATCAAAAAGCTTATCCACCATGATCAAGTGGGCTTCATCCCTGGGATGCAAGGCTGGTTCAACATACGCAAATCAATAAATGTAATCCAGCATATAAACAGAACCAAAGACAAAAACCACATGATTACCTCAATAGATGCAGAAAAGGCCTTTGACAAAATTCAACAACCCTTCATGCTAAAAACTCTCAATAAATTAGGTTTTTTGTTTGTTTGTTTTTGGTTTTTTTTGCTTTTTTTTTTTGGTTTGTTGTTTATGTATTTATTTACTTAATACACTTCATTTTTAGAGTAGCTTTAGAGTTACAGAAAAATTGAGCAAAAAGTACAAAGAATTCTCATATAACCTTTTCCCCTCCCATCTTCCACAGGCTCCCCAATCATTAACATCTTGCACCATTATGGTTCATTTGTTATAATTAATGAGCCAACAGTGATACGTTATTATTAACTGAAGTCCAGAGTTGACATTAGGGTTTACTCTGTATTTTCCATTCACTGTTTTCCATTCTCTGCGTTTTGACAAATTACAGTACCCTAGAGAGTACTTTCACTGCCCTAAAAATCACCTCTCTACCTGCCATCCTGGGACGTATCTCAAAATAATAAGAGCTATCTACGACAAACCCACAGCCAATATCATACTGAATGGGCAAAAACTGGAAGCATTCCCTCTGAAAACTGGCACAAAACAGGGATGCCCTCTCTCACCGCTCCTATTCAACATAATGCTGGAAGTTCTGGCCAGAGCAATCAGGCAGGAGAAGGAAATAAAGGGTATTCAATTAGGAAAAGAGGAAGTCAAACTGTCCCTGTTTGCAGATGACATGATTGTATATCTAGAAAACCCCATTGTCTCAGCCCAAAATCTCCTTAAGCTGATTAGCAACTTCAGCAAAGTCTCAGGATACAAAATTAATGTACAAAAATCAAAAGCATTCTTGTACACCAATAACAGAGAAACAGAGAGCCAAATCATGAGTGAACTCCCATTCACAATTGCTTCAAAGAGAATAAAATACCTAGGAATCCAACTTACAAGGGATGTGAAGGACCTCTTCAAGGAGAACTACAAACCACTGCTCAATGAAATCAAAGAGGATACAAACAAATGGAAGAACATTCCATGCTCATGGGTTGGAAGAATCAATATCGTGAAAATGGCCATACTGCCCAAGGTAATTTATAGATTCAATGCCATCCCCATCAAGCTACCAATGACTTTCTTCACAGAATTGGAAAAAACTACTTTAAAGTTCATATGGAACCAAAAAAGAGCCCGCATCACCAAGTCAATCCTAAGCCAAAAGAACAAAGCTGGAGGCATCACGCTACCTGACTTTAAACTATACTACAAGGCTACAGTAACCAAATCAGCATGGTACTGGTACCACAACAGAGACATAGATCAATGGAACAGAACAGAGCCCTCAGAAATGATGCCGCATAGCTACGACTATCTGATCTTTGACAAACCTGACAAAAACAAGCAATGGGGAAAGGATTCCCTATTTAATAAATGGTGCTGGGAAAACTGGCTAGCCATATGTAGAAAGCTGCAACTGGATCCCTTCCTTACACCTTATACAAAAATTAATTCAAGATGGATTAAAGACTTATATGTTAGACCTAAAACCATTAAAATCCTACAAGAAAACCTAGGCAATACCATTCAGGACATAGGCGTGGGCAAGGACTTCATGTCTAAAACACCAAAAGCAATGGCAACAAAAGCCAAAATCGACAAATGGGATCT
>NW_026656664.1:1112-5591 GCF_009828535.3 Hylobates moloch | reverse complement strand
GATATCTTCATATAAAAAGTACACAGAAGCATTCTGTGAAACCTCTTTCTGTTCTGTGCATTCAACTAGCAGAGCTGAATCTTACTCTTTATTCAACAGTTCTGAAACACTCTTTCTGTAGAAACTGGAAGAGGATATTTTGAGCACTATGGGGCCTCTATTGGAAAAAGGGATATCTTCTAATAAAAACAACACAGAAGCATTTTGTGAAACTTCTTTCTGTTCTGTGCATTCATCTAACGGAGTTGAAAATTACTTTCGATTGAGCAGTTCTGAAACACTCCTTCTGTAGTAACTGCAAGGGAACATTTGGAGCGCTAAATGGCCTATACTGGAAAAAGGAATATCTTCAAATAAAAACTGCACAGAAGCATTCTGTGAAACTTCTTTCTGTTCTGTGTATTCAACTAACAGAGTTCAGTCTTACTTTTGATCGAGCAGTTCTGAAACACTCCTTCTGTGGGAACTGTAACTGGACATTCTGTGCGCTAAGGGTCCTGTAGTGGAAAAAAGAATATCTTCATTAAAAACTACACAGAAGCATTCTGTGAAACTTCATTCGGTTCTGTGCATTTAACTAACAGATCTGAAGCTTATTTTCATAGAGCAGTTCTGAAACACTCTTTCTGTAGAAACTGCAAGGGGACATGCGGAGCACTAAGGGGCCTATACTGGAAAACGAATTATCTTCAAATAAAAACTACACAGAAGCATTCTGTGAAACTTCTTTCTGTTCTGTGCATTCAACTAAGAGAGTTGAACCATACCTTTGATAGAGCAGTTCTGAAACACTCTTTCTGTAGAAACTGCAAGTAGACATTCTGAGCGCTAAGGGGCTTACAGTGTAAAAAGAATTATCTTCAAATAAAAACTACACGGAAGCATTCTGTGTAACTTCTTTCTGTTCTGTGCATTCAACTAACAGAGTGGAAGCTTACTTTTGATTGAGCAGTTCTGGAACACTCTTTCTGTAGAAACTGGAATGGGACAAGCGGAGCACTAGGGGGCCTATACTGGAAAAAGGAATATCTTCAAATAAAAACTACACAGAAGCATTTTGTGAAACTTCCTTCTGTTCTGTGCATTCAAGTAACATAGTTGAAGCATAGTTTTGATAGAGCAGTTATGAAACACTCTTTCTGTGGAAACTGCAAGGGGACATTCGGAGCGCTAAAGGGACTACAGTGGAAAAAGGGATATCTTCATATAAAAAGTACACAGAAGCATTCTGTGAAACTTCTTTCTGTTCTGTGCATTCAACTAACAGAGTTGAAGCCTACTTTTGATAGAGCAGTTCTGAAACACTCCTTCTTGGGAAACTGTAAGGGGACATTCTGAGCGCTAAGGGTCCTATAGTGGAAAAAGGAATACCTTCAAATAAAAACTATAGATAAGCATTCTGTGAAACTTCTTTCTGTTCTGTACATTCAACTAATAGATTTGAAGCTTACATTTCAGAGAGCTGTTCTCAAACACTCTTTCTGTAGAAACTGCAAGGCGTCATTCTGAGCACTAAGGGGCCTATACTGGAAAAAGTGATATCTTCAAATAAAAACTACACAGAAGCATTCTGTGAGACTTCTTTCTCTTCTGTGCATTCAACTAAGAGAGTTGAAGCATGCTTTTGATAGAGCAGTTCTGAAATACTCTTTCTGTAGAAACTTAAAGTAGACATTCTGAGCTCTAAGGGGCTTATAGTGGAAAAAGGAATATCTGCAAATAAAAACTACACAGAATCATTCCGTGAAACTTCTTTCTGTTCTGTGCATTCAACTAACAGGCTTGAAGCTTACTTTTGATTGAGCAGTTCTGGAACACTCTTTCTGTAGAAACTGCAATGGGACATTCGGAGCACTAAGAGGACTAGAGTGGAAAAAGGGATATCTTCAAATAAAAACTACACAGAAGCATTCTGTGAAACTTCTTTCTGTTCTGTGCATTCAACTAACAGAGTTGAAGCCTACTTTTGAAAGAGCAGTTCTGAAAAACTCTTTAGGTAAAAACTGGAAGCGGACATGCTGAGCACTAAAGGGCTTTTAGTGGAAAAAGGAATATCTTCAAATAAAAACTACACAGAGGCATTCTGTGAAATTCCTTTCTGTTCTGTGCATTCAACTAACAGAGTTGAAGCTTACTTTTGATTGAGCAGTTCTGAAATACTGTTTCTGTAGAAACTGCAAGGGGACATTCGGAGCACTAAGGGGCCTACAGTGGAAAAAGGAATATCTTCAAATAAAACTACCCAGAAGCATTCTGTGAAACTTCTTTCTGTTCTGTGCATTCAACTAACAGAGTTGAAGCTTACATTTGATTGAGCAGTTCTGTAACACTCTTTCTGTAGTAACTGCAAGGGAATATTTGGAGCGCTAAATGGCCTATAGAGGAAAAAGGAATATCTTTAAATAAAAACTGCACAGAAGCATTCTGTGAAACGTCTTTCTGTTCTGTGAATTCAACTAACAGAGTTGAATCTTAGTTTTCATAGAGCAGTTCTGAAACACTCCTTCTGTGGAATCTGTAAGGTGACATTCGGAGCGCTAAGGGTCATATAGTGGAAAACGAAATATCTTCAAATTAAAACTACACAGAAGCATTCTGTGAAACTTCTTTCTGTCTGTGAATTCAACTAAGAGAGTTGAAGCATGCTTTTGATAGAGCAGTTCTGAAACACTCTTTCTGAAGAACCTTCAAGTAGATATTCTGAGCGCTAAGGGGCTTTTAGTGGAAAAAGGAATATCTGCAAATAAAAACTACGCAGAATCATTCTATGAAACGTCTTTCTGTTCTGTGCATTCAACTAACAGAGTTGAATCTTACTTTTCATTGAGCAGTTCTGAAACACTCTTTCTGTAGTAACTGCAAGGGAATAATCGGAGCGCTAAAGGGGCTATAGTGGAAAAAGGAATATCTTCAAATAAAAACTGCACAGAAGCATTCTGTGAAATTTCTTTCTGTTCTGTGCATTCAACTAACAGAGTTGAAGCTAACTTTGAGTTGAGCAGCTCTGAAACACTCTCTGTAGAAACTGGAAGGGGACATTCGGAGCACTAAGGGGCCTATAGTGGAAAAAGAAATATCTTCAAATAAAAACTACACAGAAGCATTCTGTGAAGCTTCTTTCTATTCTGCACATGCAACTAACAGAGTTGAATCTTACTTTTTATTCAGCAGTTCTGAAAAACTCTTTCTGCAGAAACTGCAAGGGGACACACAGAGCAATATGGGCCTATAGTGGAAAAAGGAATATCTTCAAATAAAAACTACACAGAAGGATTCTGTGAAACTTCTTTCTGTTCTGTGCATTCAACTAACAGAGTTGAATCTTACTTTTCATAGAGCAGTAATGAAACACTCTTTCTGTGAAAACTGCAAGGGGACATTCTGAGCGCTGTGGGGCCTACAGTTGAAAAAGGAATATCTTCAAATAAAAACTACACAGATGCAATCTGTGAAACTTGTTTCTGTTCTGTGCATTCAACTAAGAGAGTTGAAGCAGACTTTTGATAGAGCAGTTCTGAAACACTCTTTCTGTAGAAACTGCAAGTAGACAATCTGAGCGCTAAGGGGCTTACAGTGGAAAAAGGAATATCTTCAAATACAAACTACACGGAAGCATTCTGTGTAACTTCTTTCTGTTCTGTGCATTCAACTAACAGAGTTGAAGTTTATTACTTTTGATTGAGCAGTTCTGAAACACTCTTTCTTTAGAAACTGCCAGGCGTCATTCGGAGCACTAAGGGGCCTATATTGGAAAAAGGAATATCTTCAACTAAAAACTACAAAGAAGCATTCTGTGAAATTTCTTTCTTTTCTGTGCATTCAACTAAGAGGCTTGAAGCATGCTTTTGATAGAGCAGTTCTGAAACACTCTTTCTGTGGAAACTTCAACTAGACATTCTGAGCGCTAAGGGGCTTATAGTGGGAAAAGGAATATCTGCAAATAAAAACTACACAGAATCATTCTGTGAAACTTCTTTCTGTTCTGTGCATTCAACTAACGGAGTTGAAGCTTACTTTTGATTGAGCAGTTATGGGACACTCTGTCTGTAGAAACTGCAATGGGACATTCGGAGCACTAAGAGGACTAGAGTGGAAAAAGGGATATCTTCAAATAAAAAGTACACAGAAGCATTCTGTGAAACATCTTTCTGTTCTGTGCATTCAACTAACAGAGTTGAAGCCTACTTTTGATAGAGCAGTTCTGAAACACTCCTTCTGTGGAAACTGTAAGGGGACATTCTGAGTGCTATGTGTCCTATAGTGGAAAAAGGGATACCTTCAAATAAAAACTACACAGAAGCATTCTGTGAAACTTCGTTCTGTTCTGTGCATTCAATTAATAGATTTGAAGATTACTTTTGATACAGCAGTTCTAAAACACTCTTTCTGTAGAAACTTCAAGGGGACATTCCGAGCACAAAGGGGCCTATACTGGAAAAAGGAATATCTTCAAATAAAAACTACATAGAAGCATTCTGT
>NW_026656664.1:0-1102 GCF_009828535.3 Hylobates moloch | reverse complement strand
GATAGAGCAGTTCTGAAACACTCTTTCTGTAGAAACTGCAAGTAGACAATCTGAGCGCTAAGGGGCTTACAGTGGAAAAAGGAATATCTTCAAATACAAACTACACGGAAGCATTCTGTGTAACTTCTTTCTGTTCTGTGCATTCAACTAACAGAGTTGAAGTTTATTACTTTTGATTGAGCAGTTCTGAAACACTCTTTCTTTAGAAACTGCCAGGCGTCATTCGGAGCACTAAGGGGCCTATATTGGAAAAAGGAATATCTTCAACTAAAAACTACAAAGAAGCATTCTGTGAAATTTCTTTCTTTTCTGTGCATTCAACTAAGAGGCTTGAAGCATGCTTTTGATAGAGCAGTTCTGAAACACTCTTTCTGTGGAAACTTCAACTAGACATTCTGAGCGCTAAGGGGCTTATAGTGGGAAAAGGAATATCTGCAAATAAAAACTACACAGAATCATTCTGTGAAACTTCTTTCTGTTCTGTGCATTCAACTAACGGAGTTGAAGCTTACTTTTGATTGAGCAGTTATGGGACACTCTGTCTGTAGAAACTGCAATGGGACATTCGGAGCACTAAGAGGACTAGAGTGGAAAAAGGGATATCTTCAAATAAAAAGTACACAGAAGCATTCTGTGAAACATCTTTCTGTTCTGTGCATTCAACTAACAGAGTTGAAGCCTACTTTTGATAGAGCAGTTCTGAAACACTCCTTCTGTGGAATCTGTAAGGGGACATTCGGAGCGCTAAGGGTCCTATAGTGGAAAAAGGAATATCTTCAAATAAAAACTACACAGAAGCATTCTGTGAAACTTCTTTCTGTTCTGTGCATTCAACTAATAGATTTGAAGTTTACTTTAAACACTCTTTCTGTAGAAAGTGCAAGGCGTCGTTCCGAGCACTAAGGGGCGTATAGTGGAAAAAGGAATATCTTCAATAAAAACTACATAGAAGCATTCTGTGAAACTTCTTTCTGTTCTGTGCATTCAACTAAGAGAGTTGAAGGATGCTTTTGATAGAGCAGTTCTTAAACACTCCTTCTGTAGAACCTTCAAGTAGACATTCTGAGCGCTAAGGGGCTTAGAGTGGAAAAAGGAATATCTT
>NW_026656663.1:0-5594 GCF_009828535.3 Hylobates moloch | reverse complement strand
TCATCATTTCATCTCATCATTTCGTCTCATCTCATTATTTCCATTTCATTTCCATTTCATTATTTCATCATTTCATTATTTCATTTCATCTCATTTCATTATTTTATTTCATTATGTCATTTCATTTCATCTCATTACATTTCATTTCATTTCATCTCATCGCATTTCATTTCATCTCATCATTTCATCTCATTTCATCTCATCACATTTCATCATTTCATCTCATCATTTCATCTTATCTCATCTCATTTCAATTTCATTTCAATTTCATCATTACATTTCATAATTTCCTTTAATTATGTCATTTCATTTCATCTCATTACTTCATTTCTTTATTTCATTTCATTTCTTCTCATCTCATCATTTCATCTCATTTTTCATCTCATAATTTTTCATCTCATTTCATCTCATTTCATCTTATCATCTCATCTCATCATTTCATCTCATCATTCATCTCATTTCATCTCATCATTTTAACTCACTATTTCATCTCATCTCATCTCATTTCAATTTCATTTCATTATTTCATGTCATTTCATTATTTCATTTCATTTCATCATTTCATCTCATTTCATCATTTTATCCATCATCTCATCATTTCATCTCATCTCCTTTCAATTCCTTTTCAATTTTGTCATTTCATCTCATCATTTCAACTCACTATTTCATCTCAAAACTTCATCTTATCTCATGTCATCATTTCATCATTTCATCTCATCATTTCATCTCATATCAAGTCATCTGATCATTTCATCTAACTGAAATGATGTAATGGAATCATGAAATGAAATGGATAGGATGCCCTCAGTGATGTTAAATTTAAAAATTGTTTGTTTTCATGTATTCATTTTTATATTTATATGTATTTATATTTACTTATATTTCTTCTTACTTATTTTTATTTATATTTTTACTTATTTCTGTATTTATAGACAAGGTCTTGTTCTGTTGCCTAGGCTGGAATGTAGTGGTGCATTCACAGTTCACTGCAGCCTTGAGCAAACCTCCCACCTCACCCTCCTAGGTAGCTGGGACCACAGGTGTGCACCGCCACACCTGCTTAATATTTTATTATTTGTAGAGATGGAGGCTTGCTATGCTGCCCAGGCTGGTCTCAAACTCCTGGGCTCAAGCAATTCTCCTGCTTTGGCATCCCAAAATGCTGGGATTACAGACACGAGCCACAGTGCCCAACCTATTTATTTATTTATTTATTTATTTATTTATTTATTTATTTAATAAAGACAAGGTTTCACTATGTTGCCCAGGCTGGTCTTCAACTCCTGGCCTCAAATGATTCTCCAAACTTGGCCTCTCAAAATGTTGGGATTACAGGTATGAGCCACCATGCCTGGCCTAAGAATAGTATTATATTTTAGTATTATATAATTTTCAATTAGGTAATAGGAATATTCTGTACAGGAAATATACCCTTAATTACATAGGCATAAACATTTGTTACACTGAGAAGAATCTAATAGAGCTAAAAATAAAAATTAATTTGGAAAGGTCATTAGATACTCATACATTCTTACACTTACACATTCTTTCATATATTCATATATTCTTTTAACAGTATCAATGGTTTAGAGTTATGCATACAAAACCATGACCTATATGTAATACAACGAATAACAGGCTAATAACTAATAACTAATACAACTAATAATTACAATTCAAGGAATATTATATACAAAGCTTTAACTTCTCATCATCAGATTTTGTTTTTTTCCTTTCTGTTTTGGCAGATACTATGAAGACAACATTCAATGCACAGACACTATGGAGCCCTTACTAAGCATAAAGTACCGTGAAAGGCCAGGGCTAAGACAGAACTGAGACAGGGCCAGGGATATGACAGAACTGGGGCAGGGTCATAGCCAGAGAAAAACCAGGGGCAGGGTTACAGACAGGGACACAACAGGACCAACGCCAGGGCCAGAAACAGGGCAGAACCAGGGTGAGGGCAGGGACATGGCAGGGCAAGGGCTATGGCAGGATCAGGGCCAGGAGAAGGCCAGGGCAGGGCTTGGGTAGCACAGGGCCAAGGCAGGGCAGGGTCAGTGTAGAGCAAGGAACGGGCCAGGGTATGGAAGGGTAGGGACAGGGAGGTCCAAGGCCAGAGAAGGACCATGGAAAAAACATGGCCAGGGAGGATCCAGGGCAAGGGCAAGTCCACGGCAGAACCAGAGCCAGGGCAGGCCAAAAGCAGGGCCAGGGCAGGGCAAGGCCAGGGTAGGGCAGGGCCAGTGTAGGATGAGGGTAGGGCCAGGGCAAGTTCAGGGCCAGGACAGGACTAAGATAGCACAGGTCCAAGGCAGGGCCAGGGCAGGGCCTGGGGATTGTCAGGTCCAGGGCCAGGGTTAAGGCTGGGCCAGGGACAGGGCCAGAGCAAGGGCAGGGCCACGGAGAAGGCAGAACCAGAGAGGATCCAGAGTAAGGTCAGGGCCAAGGCAAAACCAGGAACAGGACAAGGCAAAGCCAATGCCAGGGCAGGGCAAGGCCAGGGCAGGGCAAGACCAGGGAAGGGCAAGGCCAGGGTAGAAAAGACCAGGGTAAGCCCAGGCCAGGGTAGGAGAAGGCCATGGTAGGGCCAAGGCCAAGGCAGGGCAGGGCTAGGGTAGCACAAGTCATGGCCAAAAACAGGGCAGGGTCATAGCAGTGGCAGGACTAGCAACAGGGCCAGGGCAAGCGCTGGACCAGGGCATGGTGGGGACAATACAGGGCCAGGACAGAGGATGTCAAGGCAGGTCTAGGGCCATTTCATGGACTCGGTAGGCCTGGGGTCAGGCCAGGGTAGGGGAAGGGCAAGGCCAGGGAGAAGGCAGGGCTGGGGCCAAGGCAGTGCCAGGGTAGGGTAGGAACAGTGAAGGGCCAATGCAGGGTAAGGGCAAGGCCAGGGCATGGAAGAGAAGGGAACGACCAAGGAAGGGCCAGGAGAGGGCCAGGGCAAAGTCAGGGCCAGAAAAAGTGTACGGCTGGGGCCAGGGATATGGTAAGACCAGGGCTAGGCCCAGGCTGGGACACGCAGGGAAAAGCAGGGAATGACCAAGGAAGGCCCAGGAGAGGGCCAGGGCAAGGTCAGGGCCAGAAAAAGGGTACGGCTGGGGCCAGGAATATGGTAAGACCAGGGCTGGGCCCAGGCTGGGACACGCAGGGCAGAGCATGGCCTGTGCAATGCAGGGCCAGAGCCAGGCCATAGAGAGAGTAGGGCAAATGCCAAGGCAAGGCTAGGGTAGTGCCAGGGCTTAGGCAAGGTCAGGGAATGTCCAGGGCTGAGTCAACGCTACAACCAATACAGGGCAAAGGCCGGGGCAGATCTAGGGCACAAGCAGGGCAGGCTAGGGCACGGCAATGGCAAGACCAGGCCATGGCAGGGCCAGCCCAGGATAGAACAGGGCACAGGCAGGGCAGGGCCAGGGCCACGGCTGGGGCAGGCAAGGACCAGGACCAGGGTGCAGGCCAGGGCAAGTGTATGGCCAGGGCAGAGGTAGGGCCAGAGCCAGGGTCTGGGCAGGGCCAAGGCAGGTCCATTGCAGGGCCAGGGTTCAGACCAGGGCCAGAGCAGGGCTCGGACAGGGCCAGGGCCAGGACCAGGAAAGGGCAATGTCAGGACAAGGGCCATGGCAAGATCAGCAATGGGGCTAGGGCCAGGACAGGGACAGAGACAGGGTCAGGGCTAGGGCCACAATAGCATGCCAGGGTAGAGCCAGGCCAAATTAGGGCCAGGACAGGGTCAGGATCAGGGCTGGGCCAGGGTATGGCCTTAAGTAGCGAAGGGCCAGGGCCAGGGTCCATGCCAGTGCCAGCACCTGTCCAGGGCAGAGGCAGGGCCATGGCCAGGTCTAGGACAAGGCTGGGGCAGGGCCAAGGTCTGGGTCAGGGTCAGCAGAAGACCAGGACAGAGCCAGGGGAGGGACAGGGCCATGGCAGGATCAGGGTCAGGAACAGGGGTCAATGCTGGGCCAAGGACACAGATAGGACCAGGTCTGTGCTAGGGCCAGTGTGAGGGCCAAGGCGGGGTCAGGGCAGGGCCAAAGGGAGGGCAGGGCCAGGATAGGGTGGAGCAGGTCCGGGGGTAGCACAGGGTTAAGTCAGGGCATGACCAACCAGGGCAGGTCTATGGCTGGGGCCCGGGCAGGGCCAAGGCAGTGGCAGCTCCAGGGCAGGGCCAGGGTTAGGGCCATGGACATGTCCAAGGCCAGTGCCAGGGCAAGGGCAAGGGCAGGGGCAGGGCCAGGGTCATTTAAGAACCAGGGACAAGGCCAGGCCCAGAGCAGGGCCAGGACAGGTACCTGGCAGGGCTACAGTCTGGGACAGGGCCATGGCAGGGCCAGGGTCAGGGCCACAACCAGGTCTGTGCTATGGCCAGGTCCAACAAAGTGCCCAGGTGAGGCTAGGGTGAAGGCCAAGATAGGGCCAGGGCAGGGTCAAAGCCAGGCTAGGGCCAAGGCAGGGCCGTGGCAGGCAAGGCATGGCCAGGAAAACCTAGGGCCAAGACAGGGCAGGGCCAGGCCAGTGCCAAGACCTGGGCAGGGTCAGGGAACAGCCAGGGAAGCGCCAGGGCCAGGGCCATGGCCATGACCTGGGCAGGACCAGGTTCGGGGCAGGGGCAAAACAAGGGCAAGGACAGTGCAGGTTCTTGGCATAGCCAGGGTCCAGGAGAGTGTCAGGGCAGGGCCAAGGCAGTGTCTGGGCCATGGTAAGACCAGCAACAGGGCTGGGGCTAGGCCAGTGACAGGACCAGAGTCAGGGCAAGGGCCAGGGCCAGGGGAGAACCAGGGCAAGGTCTCAAGCAGGGAACGGCCAGGGACAGGACAGGTCCAGGGCAGGGCCATGACAGGGCCATCGGCTGCGTTAGGGCAAGGGCAGGGCCAGAGCAAGGTAAGGGTCAGGGCCAAGGCCAGGGTAGGGACAGGGCAAGAAATATGGCAGGACCAGGGGCAATCCCAAGGCCAGAGCTGGGCCAGGGCTGAGCCAGGGCTGAGTCAGGGTAGGGCAGGGCAGGGCATGGTATGGCCAGTGCAGGACAGGACAAGAGCTGGTCCACAGAGAGAGCAGTGCTGATGCCAAGAAAGAGCAAGGCTAGTGCCAAGGCTGAGGCAGTGTCAGAACATGTCCAGGGCAGGGCCGGGGACAGGGCCAGAACCGAGCCAGGGCACAGCCAAGGCAGGGTAGGGCAGGGAAATGGCACGGCCAGGTCAGTACTGGGACAGGGCAGAGAAGGGCAAGGCGATGGTAGGGGCAGGGGAGGGACAGGCCAAGGCATGCCCTGAACCTGTGCTGGCCTGGCCTTGACTCTGGCCCTGGCTCTGGCCCTGCCCCTTGTCCTGACCCTGGTCCTGTCATGGCACTGGCCCTGCCAATGGTCATGGTCCTGCTCCTGTTCTGGCCTTGACCTGGCCTTGGACACGTCCTGGCCCTACTGTGGCCCATCCCTGCCCTGGCCCCACCATGGGCCGGCGTGATCTGCCCTCTCCTGGCACTGACCTTGCCCTGTCATGGCCCAGTGGTGCCATTGCCCTGCCTTACCCTGCACATGGCCAGTGCCAGGGCAAGACCAGGGCAGGGATAGGGTAGCACAGGGCCAAGAC
>NW_026656662.1:0-5594 GCF_009828535.3 Hylobates moloch | reverse complement strand
TGCCTCAGCCTCCCAAGTAGCTGGGACTACAGGCACCCGCCACTATGATCGGCTAATTTTTTTGTATTTTTAGTAGAGATGGAGTTTCACCGTATTAGCCAGGATGGTCTCGATCTCCTGACCTATCATGAGGAATTTCTTAAATGAGATTTGATAGACAGTGGACAGTAGTTCCAATTGCTTGATTGCACTAATAACAGTGGATTTCATTTGATTTGAAGTAAAAATTGGTTCACAGGGCTTAGAAGGCACCTATGGGTCACCAGCAATATTATAGACTCTAGCTTGGCTGAGATAAGTGTTGCTAGCAATAGTAGAGATAGGAGATAGAATGCTAGCTGGAGTGTTGATATCTGTGATCATGTTAGTAGAATTAACAAATCTGAATAACCAACGGGGTGGTTTTCATTATCCCTAATCTGAGCAGTGTTGTGTATCTCCCTTTGGTATGCACGTGGCATGCTAAGGCGATCCACCAATGGACATGTAGTTGACACTAGTGAGAACAGGAAAAAGTTAGAAGTCATCTATGGCCAGCAGTAATGAATCTGTTTTTCCCCTTTGTATTGCCCAAGGGCAATTAATTTCACCTCTGAGGAAGCAGATGCAGATTTGTTCCATAGTGTCTTTAGAGGAGCAAAGTATGTGAGTCGCAGATAAGTATGTCTCTCTTTCTCCAGATAGTAGTGGGTGGTTTTCTCCACTTATGCTAGATGATGAGCAGGAGCAGGCTGAGGATTATTCCAGAGTTGATGGTTTACTTCAGGTCCTCACTGGGATTGAGGAAGAAGTGGCTAGGCTCTGTATTTTCTATGAAGGGGAAAGGAAAAGTGAAAGTATCAGGTGAATGTTCCTTTGCTGTGGGTGGTAATGTCGGGGCTCCCATGTCTGAAAAACTGGTAATTGTGTTGCACTAAGTGTGGGTATATACAACAACAGAAGTTACAACATCTCTGTTGGTGGTGTCCCGGTTTGTTTTAAATTTACGTATGATATAGTTGTGCCATAGGGGTGTGAATTTAATGTAATCAAGACTATGAATAGTATTTTTAACTATTTACGGGACCACTGTCCTCAAAGTTCTCTCAACAGCCATTGTTTTTTTAAAAATTAGCATAGAAATTTATTTGAATTCAAAATAATATGGTTATATCTCAGTTACCCTTGTTTTAAAAGCCCATTACATCTTTTTTTCTTTTCTTGAGATAGGGTCTCACTCTGTTGCCCAGGCTGTAGTGCAGTGGCACAATCGGGGTTCACTGCAGCTTCACCTACCAGGCTCAAGTGATCCTCCTACCTCAGCCTCCTTAGTAGCTGGGACCACAGGTACATGGTACCATGCCAGCTAATTTGTGGACTTTTTTTGTAGAGACAAAGTCTCAGTATGTTGCTCAGGACGGCCTTGAACTTCTGGGCTCAAGCAATCTTCTTGTCTTAGCCTTCCAAAAATTTTGGGATTACAAGTGTGAGCCACCGTACCCGGCCCCATTACAACTTTCTTTTTTTTTTTTTTTTCTTTTTTTGAGACGGAGTCTCGCTCTGTCACCCAGGCTGGAGTGCAGTGGTGTGATCTCGGCTCACTGCAACCTCCACCTCCAGGAGTCAAGCAATTCTCTGCCTCAGCCTGCCAAGTAGCTGGGATTACAGGTGCCTGCCACCAAGCCCGGCTAATTTTTTGTGTGTATTTTTAGTAGAGATGGGGTTTCACCATCTTGGCCAGGCTGGTCTTGAACTCCAAACCTCGTGATCCACCGCCTTGGCCTCCCAAAGTGCTGGTATTACAGGCATGAGCCACCGCGCCCTGCCACAACTTTCTATATGTCTTGCTCTAGGATGATAGGGCGGGTGAAAAACCTCAGCAATATTCTTCCATAAAGCCCACTGTTGCATTTGCTTTGCAGTGAAGTGGGAGCTCTGATCTGATTGTATAACTTGTGGTACTCCCAAAGTCTGTAAAAACTGTTTTGTTAACTACTCAATAACATTAGGAGAGGTTGGTGCCTTACATAAGTAAGCCAATAGAAGGCCTAATCTGCATTGTTAAGGCATATCTATTGGCTCCTACTATTGCAGGGAAAGGCCCAATGAAGTTGATTTGCCAGTTCTGATGTGGCTCTTCTCCTCTGTAAATTTCTCCAATGTCTACATTTCTGGCATGTGGTATAGTCCCTAGTGACTTTCTGTAAATGTCTCTGTACTCCATCAGCTCCTATGTTAACAATCCATTTTCATAACCTGATGATGTCCAAATGCCCTGACCTCTAGGGTACCCACCAAAAGAAGGGGTAGGAGTGGCTCATCTCAAAATTCTGGGAACTCTCCCTCCTTTAAGAGACTTACCTGTTTTGATTATCTGGTTAGTTCACTGGATTTAGGGTTTTATCATCACTTCTCTGTGTCTTGTTTGGTATTAACAAAGATATGGTGCACTAAGATGGGCAAAACAGAAACTAACATGACTGCTTTTTTCTTGTGTCCCTTGACCTCAAATGTCTTGGCCTTGTGTTTTCCAGCTGTGATTTTTGCCAAAGTTCTGACCAAGTAGTTAGCCCATTAGCCACCAACTAAGTGTCAGTGAAAATAAAAACCTTAGGAAAATGTTTGTCCAGGACATTGCCTATTGCTAGGAGTATTGCACATGGCTCAGCTCATTGGGCACTTTGTCTGTTCCCCTTATGAAAATCAGGGTATTTGCATAGGTGTGATAGGCTGTGGCTGTCCATTATCTGGCTCCCTTATACCCCATGCTTACTTCATTGGAAGACAAGCCATTGTTCTTGGTTTGAAAGTGTTAACCATTCTCTTTATTCCATATTGAGCAAGAGGTGAAGGTATTTCTGGAGGTTATGGCAAGTTAACCTCTGAGGCGGGGTATGTGGTTATTTCCTCATGGAGTTGTTACACTCCAATAAGGACAGATTTAACTCTATCCTGTAGATACCATATCCACTTTAATAGGAAGTCCTCTGTTACTGATCTAATTTTGCAGGGAGATTTTTCCATTACCCAGGGAAAAATAGGAATCTCAATCCATACGGTAATTGACTCTGCTTCAGTAAGGGCTTCAGTTTCAATAAGTGCTCAATACACTGCCAGGAGTTGCCTCTCTAGTGGTGAATACCTTTGGGCTGAGTCAGGAAGCCTCATACATCAAAAGCCCATGTGTATATAAGCATTTACTTGTTATTTGGTTCAGAGCCTCCAGAAGGCAAATCTTTAAGTAGTCTGCTATGATTTGAATGTGTTCCCCAAAGTTTTTGTGTCGGAAACTTAATCCCTAATGCAACAGTATTGAGAAGTGGGACCTTTAAGAGGTGATTAAGTCATGGGGCCTCTGCCTTCATGAATGGATTGATGTAATTATAGAGTGACTGCATTCCTTATAAAAGGATAAATTTTGCCTAATTCCCTCTCTCTCTCTTACCTATGTAATGCCTTTTGCCATAACAGCAATAAGGCCCTCATCTGATGCTGGCACCTTGATCTTGACTTCTCAGCCTCCAGAACTATGAGAAATAAACTTCTTTTCTTTATAAATCACCCATTCTCTGTTATTGTGTTATAGCAGCACAAAATGAACTAAGACATGGTTGAAATTGATTGTTAAGTCCTGTTCTCAAGGCACTGGTGGAACTTTCAAAGCAATAGCCTCCTTTAGTTTAGCATTTCTTGTTGGTCAGAGCCCTACTGGAAAATGAAAGACTATGGGCTTCTCAATATATGGGAACCAGCGAATATTGGAGGTAAGGAACGTGTTGGCACCAAAATCCAAACATTGGTACCAAATGTTAAGCCTTCTTTACCAATGTGGGATGTTGGAGTGCTAGGAGCTTATCCTTTACCAGATCAGGAATAGTTTGCCCTCCTAAATTCCAGATATGGTCCCCAAATTTAACAGACTGTGATGGCCTTGTACCTTATGCAGGACAATTGCCCATCCTTTCTCAGTGAGGTGTTTATTCACAGTTATGATGGACTGTGAGACAGTCTTGGTCAAGTACAGTGAGGAGGATGTCATATATGTAACTCAGCCAAAGCCAAATTTCTGGTGGAAATGCAGGGCACACATTTAGGTCCTGTTTGCAAAGACTGTACAATTCCAGAGCTATTTAAATTTCCAATAGGTAACTGGGAAAAGGCATACTGTTGACCATCAAAGGCAAAGGTACATTGTGATTGACTTTCACGTGAAATTTTTACTGAATTGAACATGTTAGCCAACTCTATAACTACAAACGATTTACCCTTGTTTTGAATGTTGTTTACTAAGGCAACAATATCTGGTGGGGATGCTCTAATAAAGAGAACAGCCTTGTTAACTCTCTTTAGGCTACAGTTGGCCACCATTAATTAGTAGTGGTTTTAAGCACAGCCCATATTGGAGAATTTAAAGGTGAGATGGTAGGATTCAGTGCCTTTCTTTAACTAAGGCAGCTATGAGAGGCCATAATCCTTCAGTGTCTTGCCTTAGCCAGTACTGCGGTATATTTACCTTCCACACCAATAGGAGAAGGTTTACTGATTCCCACTGGGCAGCACCCATCAATAGTGTAAAAGCCTTAAGTTTGTTCCATGAGGTTACCTGCTAACTGAGGGGGTCCATTCTATTAATGGGAAAAGGGGGTGAGGGTGGAGAAGAACTAGGACAAAAGCATCTTTCAGCAGAAAGTGGGCCAATTTTAATAGTTAAGCAAGTAATTTCCCACTTAATTAATCCTCTTTGGAGACGTCGGGTAAGTGGTCTCTTTAAAACATGAGTGATTTGGGGGATTAGGGAGATTTGGGTACCCATGTGCAACAAATCCAGTCAGCATTATTTCTTTTTTGGAGCCCAAACCACAGTTAATGTGGTAAATGGTGATATTCTACCAGAAGGGGTTCACTTCCATGACCATTAGATCCCCATGTGGAAGTGAGTTTCTGTTACTGACAGAGATCGAGAACAAGTACAGAAGGTAAAGGGCTTTGAAATGAGAAGATTGGCTGAGTGTGGTGGCTCACGTCTGTAACCCCACCATTTTCGGAGGTTGAGGCTGGTGGATCACTTAAGCTCAGGAGTTCAAGACCAGCCTGGGCAACATGACAAAACCCCATCTCTACAAAAAATACAAAAATTAGCCAGGCATGGTGGTGTGCATCTGCAGTTCCAGCTACTCAGGAGGCTGAGGTGGGAGGATGGCTTAAGTCCAGGAGGTGGAGATTGCAGTGAACTGAGATTCTGCCACTGCATTCCAGCCTGGGTGACAGAACCATACTCTGTTTCAAAAAAAAGAAAAAAAAAAGGCTGGGGCCGGGCGCGGTGGCTCACACCTGTAATCCCGGCACTTTGGGAGGCCGAGGCAGGCAGATTGCCTGAGCTCAGGAGTTCACGACCAGCCTGAGCAACATAGTGAAACCCTGTCTCTACCAAAATACAAAAAATTAACCAGGCGTGGCAGCGTGCGCCTGTAGTCCCAGCTACTTGGGAGGGTGAGGCAGGAGAATTGCTTGAACCTGGGAGGCGGAGGTTGCAGTGAGCCGAGATTGCGCCATTGGACTGCAGCCTGGATGACAGAGTGAGACTCCATCTCAGAAAAAAAAAAAAAAAAAAAAAA
>NW_026656661.1:2109-5597 GCF_009828535.3 Hylobates moloch | reverse complement strand
CTCAAAATAAAGGGATGGAGGAAGATCTATCAAGCAAATGGAAAACAAAAAAAGGCAGGGGTTGCAATCCTAGTCTCTGACAAAATAGACTTTAAACCAACAAAGATCAAAAGAGACAAAGAAAGCCATTACATAATGGTAAAGGGATCAATTCAACAAGAAGAGCTAACTATCCTAAATATATATGCAGCCAACACAGGAGCACACAGATTCATAAAGCAAGTCCTGAGTGACCTACAAAGGGACTTAAACTCCCACACAATAATAATGGGAGATTTTAATACCCCACTGTCAACATTAGACAGATCATCTAGACAGAAAGTTAACAAGGATATCCAGGAATTGATCTCAGCTCTAAACAAAGTGGACCTAATAGACATCTACAGAACTCTCCACCCCAAATCAACAGAATATACATTTTTTTCAGCACCACACCACACCTATTCCAAAATTGACCACATAGTTGGAAGTAAAGCTCTCCTCAGCAAATGTAAAAGAAGAGAAATTATAACAAACTGTCTCTCAGACCACAGTGCAATCAAACTAGAACTCAGGATTAAGAAACTCACTCAAAACCGCTCAACTCCATGGAAACTGAACAACCTGCTCCTGAATGACTATTGGGTACATAATGAAATGAAGGCAGAAATAAAGATGTTCTTTGAAACCAAAGAGAACAAAGACACAACCTACCAGAATCTCTGGGACACATTCAAAGCAGTGTGTAGAGGGAAATTTATAGCACTAAATGCCCAGAAGAGAAAACAGGAAAGATGCAAAATTGACACCCTAACACCACAATTAAAAGAACTAGAAAAGCAAGAGCAAACACATTCAAAAGCTAGCAGAAGGCTAGAAATAACTAAAATCAGAGCAGAACTGAAGGAAATAGAGACACAAAAAACTGTTCAAAAAATTAATGAATCCAGGAGCTGGTTTTTTGAGAAGATCAACAAAATTGATAGACCGCTAGCAAGACTAATAAAGAAGAAAAGAGAGAAGAATCAAATAGATGCAATAAAAAATGAAAAAGGGGATATCACCACCGATCCCACAGAAATACAATCTACCATCATAGAATACTACAAACACCTCTATGCAAATAAACTAGAAAATCTAGAAGAAATGGATAAATTCCTTGACACATACACCCTCCCAAGACTAAATCAGGAAGAAGTCGAATCTCTGAATAGACCAATAACAGGTTCTGAAATTGTGGCAATAATCAATAGCTTACCAACCAAAAAGAGTCCAGGACCTGATGGAGTCACAGCTGAATTCTATCAGAGGTACAAGGAGGAACTGCTACCATTCCTTCTGAAACTATTCCAATCGATAGAAAAAGAGGGAATCCTCCCTAACACATTTTATGAAGCCAGCATCATCCTGATACCAAAGCCAGGCAGAGACACAACCAAAAAAGAGAATTTCAGACCAATATCCCTGATGAACATTGATGCAAAAATCCTCAATAAAATACTGGCAAACCGAATCCAGCAGCACATCAAAAAGCTTATACACCATGATCAAGTGGGCTTCATCCCTGGGATGGAAGGCTGGTTCAACATACGCAAATCAATAAATGTAATCCAGCATATAAACAGAACCAAAGACAAAAACCACATGATTATCTCAATAGATGCAGAAAAGGCTTTTGACAAAATTCAACAACACTTCATGTTAAAAACTCTCAATAAATTAGGTATTGATGGGACGTATCTCAAAATAATAAGAGCTATCTACGACAAACCCACAGCCAATATCATACTGAATGGGCAAAAACTGGAAGCATTCCCTCTGAAAACTGGCACAAGACAGGGATGCCCTCTCTCACCGCTCCTATTCAACATAGTGCTGGAAGTTCTGGCCAGAGCAATCAGGCAGGAGAAGGAAATAAAGGGTATTCAATTAGGAAAAGAGGAAGTCAAACTGTCCCTGTTTGCAGATGACATGATTGTATATCTAGAAAATCCCATTGTCTCAGCCCAAAATCTCCTTAAGCTGATTAGCAACTTCAGCAAAGTCTCAGGATACAAAATTAATGTACAAAAATCACAAGCATTCTTGTACACCAATCACAGACAAACAGAGAGCCAAATCATGAGTGAACTCCCATTCACAATTGCTTCAAAGAGAATAAAATACCTAGGAATCCAACTTACAAGGGATGTGAAGGACCTCTTCAAGGAGAACTACAAACCACTGCTCAATGAAATAAAAGAGGATACAAACAAATGGAAGAACATTCCATGCTCATGGGTTGGAAGAATCAATATCGTGAAAATGGCCATACTGCCCAAAGTAATTTATAGGTTCAATGCCATCCCCATCAAGCTACCAATGACTTTCTTCACAGAATTGGAAAAAACTACTTTAAAGTTCATATGGAACCAATAAAGAGCCCGCATTGCCAAGTCAATCCTAAGCCAAAAGAACAAAGCTGGAGGCATCACGCTACCTGACTTCAAACTATATTACAAGGCTACAGTAACCAAAACAGCATGGTACTGGTACCACAACAGAGATATAGATCAATGGAACAGAACAGAGCCCTCAGAAATGATGCCGCATATCTACAACTATTTGATCTTTGACAAACCTGACAAAAACAAGAAATGGGGAAAGGATTCCCTATTTAATAAATGGTGTAGGGAAAACTGGCTAGCCATATGTAGAAAGCTGCAACTGGATCCCTTCCTTACACCTTATACAAAAATTAATTCAAGATGGATTAAAGACTTAAATGTTAGACCTAAAATCATTAAAATCCTACAAGAAAACCTAGGCAATACCATTCAGGCCATAGGCGTGGGCAAGGACTTCATGTCTAAAACACCAAAAGCAATGGCAACAAAAGCCAAAATTGACAAATGGGATCTCATTAAACTAAAGAGCTTCTGCACAGCAAAAGAAACTACCATCAGAGTGAACAGGCAACCTACAGAATGGGAGAAAATTTTTGCAACCTACTCATCTGACAAAGGGCTAATATCCAGAATCTACAATGAACTCAAACAAATTTACAAGAAAAAAACAAACAACCCCATCAAAAAGTGGGCAAAGGACATGAACAGACACTTCTCAAAAGAAGACATTTATGCAGCCAGAAAACACATGAAGAAATGCTCATCATCACTGGCCATCAGAGAAATGCAAATCAAAACCACAGTGAGATACCACCTCACACCAGTTAGAATGGCCATCATTAAAAAATCAGGAAACAACAGGTGCTGGAGAGGATGCGGAGAAATAGGAACACTTTTACACTGTTGGTGGGACTGTAAACTAGTTCAACCATTGTGGAAGTCAGTGTGGTGATTCCTCAGGGATCTAGAACTAGAAATACCATTTGACCCAGCCATCCCATTACTGGGTATATACCCAAAGGAGTATAAATCATGCTGCTATAAAGACACATGCACACGTATGTTTATTGCGGCACTATTCACAATAGCAAAGACTTGGAATCAACCCAAATGTCCAACAAC
>NW_026656661.1:0-2032 GCF_009828535.3 Hylobates moloch | reverse complement strand
TAATAAAAAAAAAAAAAAAACTCCTCAATCAAATGTAAGGTTCAACTGGGTCAGCTGAATGCACAGATCAGAAAGTAGTTTCACAGAATGCTTCTGTGTAGTTTTTATTTGATGATATTACTTTCTCCGTGATAGGCCTCAAAGCGCTCCAAATGTCCACTTGCAGTTTCTACAGAAAGAGGGTTTGAAAACTCCTGAATCAAAAGTAAGGTTCAGCTCTGTTAGTTGAACGCACAGATCAGAACGAAGTTTCACAGAATGCTTCTGTGTAGTTTTTATTTGAAGATATTCCTTTTTCCGCGACAGGCCTCCTAGCGCTCCAAAGGTCCACTTTCAGTCTCTACAGAAATTGTGTTTCCAAACTCCTCAATCAGAAGTAAGGTTCAATTCCAATAGTTGAACACACAGATCAGAAAGAAGTTTCACAGAATGCTTCTGTTTAGTTTTTATTGGAAGATGTTCCTTTTTCGGCGATAGGCCTCATAGCGCTCCAAATGTTCACTTCCAGTTTCTACAGAAAGAGTGTTTCAAAACTCCTCAATCAAAGTAAGGTTCAACTCTGTTAGTTTGAATGCACATATCAGAAAGAAGTTTCACAGAATGCTTCTGTGTAGTTTTAATTCGAAGATATTCCTTTTTCCGTGATAGGCCTCATAGAGCTCCAAATGTCCACTTGCAGTTTCCACAGAAAGATTGTTTCAAAACACCTCAATCAAAAGTATGGTTCTACTCTGTTAGTTGAACTCACAGATGAGAGAGAAGTTTCACAGAATGCTTCTGTGTAGTTTTCATTTGAAGATAATCCTTTTTCCACGATAGGATTCATAGCGCTCCAAATGTCCACTAGCAGTATGCACAGAAAGAGTTTTTCAAAACTCCTCAAACAAATGTAAGGTTCAACTCTGTTAGTTGAATTCACAGATCAGAAAGAAGTTTCACAGAATGCTTCTGTGTAGTTTTTATTTGAAGATATTCCTTTTTCTGCGTTAGGCCTCAAAGCGCTCTAAATGTCCACTTGCAGTTTCTACAGAAAGAGTGCTTCAAAACTCCTCAATCAAAAGTAAGTTTCAACTCTGATCGTTGATCACACAGATCAGAAAGAAGTTTCACAGAATGCTTCTGTGTAGTTTTTATTTGAAGATATTCCTTTTTCCACGATAGGCCTCACTGCGCTCCAAATGACCACTTGCACTTTCTACAGGAAGAGTGTTTCAAAACACCTCAATCAAAAGTAAGTTTAAACTCTGATAGTTGAACACACAGATCAGAAAGAAGTTTCACAGAATGCTTCTGTGTACTTTTTATTTGAAGATATTCCTTTTTCCGCGATAGGCCTCTTAGCACTCCAAATGTCCACTTGCAGTTTCTACAGAAAGAGCGTTTCAAAACTCCTCAATCAAAAGTAAGGTTCAACTCTGTTAGTTGAATGCACAGATCAGAAAGGAGTTTCACTGAATGCTTCTGAGTAGTTTTTATTTGAAGATATTCCTTTTTCCGCGATAGGCCTCATTGCGCTCCAAATGTCAACTTTCAGTTTTTACAGAAAGAGGGTTTCGAAACTCTTCAATCAAAAATAAGGCTCAAATCTGATAGTTGAACGCACAGATCAGAAAGAGGTTTCACAGAATGCTTCTGTGTAGTTTTTATTTGAAGATATTCTTTTTCTGCGATAGGCCTCGTAGCGCTCCAAATGTCCACTTGCAGTTTCTACAGAAAGAGTGTTTCAAAACTCCTCAATCAAAAGTAAGGTTCGACTCTGTTGGTTCAACACACAGATCAGTAAGAAGTTTCACAAAATGCTTCTGTGTAGATTTTATTACAAGATATTCCTTTTTCCGCGATAGGCCTCAAAGCGCTCTAAATGTCCGCTTGCAGTTTCTACAGCAAGAGTGTTTCAAAACTTCTCAAAGTAATGTTCAACTCAGATACCTGGTTGCACAGATCAGAAAGAAGTTTCACAGAATGCTTCTGTGTAGTTTTTGTTTGAAGATATTCCTTTTTCCACTATAGGCTTCTTAGGGCTCCAAATGTT
>NW_026656660.1:0-5598 GCF_009828535.3 Hylobates moloch | reverse complement strand
AAAGTGCTGGGATTACAGGCATGAGCCACCACACCTGGCCGAAAATGTAATATTTAATAAACAATTTATTACTGGGGCAAAGATGGACTTTTTAAATAAATTCTATTGGCATAACTGGATAGCCATTTGGATAAAAAGGTAATTTGGTCCCATACTTCACATTGTACCCTAGAATAAGCTCCAAATGGAGCTTATTATATAAAATAATAAAAAAAAACCATATAGGTACCAGATGGTCCAAATATAAAAAAATAAAACCATATAGGCACTAGAAGAAAACGTGGATTAATTTCTTTATAATCTGGGTGTGGGGAAAGCCTTTTAAAATATGACTCCAAATCCAAATGCCATAAAATGATAAGTATTTTCAAGTACATAAAAATTAAAGTAAAAACCTTTTTTTGCATGGTAAAAATCAGATAGGCAAAGTCAAAAGAAAGATGATGAAGGCTGGGCTTGGTGCCTCATGCCTGTAATCCCAACGCTTTGGGAGGCCAAGGTGGGGGGATCTCAAGGACAGGAGATGGAGACCATCCTGGCTAACACGGTGAAACCCCGTCTCTACTAAAAATACAAAAAATTAGCCAGGCGTGGTGGCAGGCGCCTGTAGTCCCAGCTACTTGGGAGGCTGAGATAGAAGAATCACTTGAACCCGGGAGCCAGAGGTTGCAGTGAGCCAAGAGCACTCCAGACTGGTGACAGAGCAAGAATCCATCTCAAAAAAAAAAAAAGAAAAAAAAAAAAAAGATGATGAAACTGAGAAAATACTTATAATGTATGTATAAATAAAGGGCCAATATCCCAAACACATAAAGAACTTTTAAAATCTAAAGAAAAAAGGCTAAAAAGTCTCAGGAGGAAAATGGGCAAAAACATGAATACACAGTTCACAGAAGAAAGTATACAAATGATCCTTAAATGTATGAAAAGATACTCAACTTCACACATAGTAAGAGATGCAAATATATTTAAAATACACAGTCAGCTTGACCATCTGGATCATTTGGAGAGGAGGAGCAATGCCAGGTTAGGTTAAGTTCTCCCATTTAGGCACTCCTTGATCTCCCTGGGCTTCACCTTTTATGGCACTTATCTGACTTGTAATTACAGTGATTGTTTAATGTCTGTCTTCCATACTAGTTACCAGATGTATAAGAATAGTGACCAAGACTATCTTGTTCACACTGGTATCCCCAGCTCCACGCACAAAGTAAATGCTCAATTAACATTTGTCAAATCAATGAACAAACTACAGAGTACTTATACTCACCAATAAGAGCTACCACTTAATAGTTGAATGAGTGAATGAGTAACGTGGAGGCAAGGAATTGAATCTAAATCTATGTTTTCTGTAGTTCTCTCTCCCCGCTTCTCTTTCAGTTCTTGCCCACTTTCCATGGCAAACTCTCTCTCCTATTTTTTCTCCCTAATTTCCATCTAATTTCCACACGCTAGCTAAAGTAAAACCTTCAGCATGGCCCATGCTCATAAAATGTGTGCCTAGATCAAAAATAAGAAAAGTTGCAAATTTACATGATAAATTGGATGTTAGCATCTGAAGTGCTTTAAAATGGACTGCTTTCTTATCTTTCTAAAATTACTTTCTTATGCACCAAAATAAGAAAACTGAAAAATAATTTATTGTTAAAGTCATTCTAACATTTATCTTATTGCTAAAACTGCTTCCTACCGTTTCACTGCAAACCTACAGTATTTTAGCTTTATTTTTGTGAATCAAATTGGAACTCTAACTAGCGTAATTTTGTCTCTTCAAGAAAATGCATTGTAGGCACCAAAAAAAAAAAAAAAATAGAACAATAAATGTTTGAAATGTAGCACATTTGTAAATTGGAAGACAGCTTGTTTATGAGTGCCTGTTGATTAAATTTGTTAATGAGCCCTTAAGAAATTGCCCCTTTTTCTCCTACCACTAGAAATCCTTGATGGATTTTTCTATTACATCTAATTTTCAACACATAGAATAAAGCCTTCCATCTATGTTGACTTTTACCTCAGAAGTTGAGCGAGTTACTTGAGTTTTACAAGCCCAGAAAAGTAGGCTTCCCCCTAGACAGTCATTGTAAAAGGAGTCTCTTGGTAGCAGATTCCATTTTTTTCTAGTACTGTAATTATAGATCGATCCAATAAATGTTACTTTAAAATTTTGCTCAGTGGAAAGGCACTATAGAAAAATCACATGTATTAGCCTAAAGCAGCTTGAATCTACTCCCTATCTTGTGAATGTTTAGGAGTTTTGATAGCCTATATAAATAAGTGTGCTGCATAGCAGCAGTTATTACAATAAAAGAATATTCTGCTGGATTTTGTTAAAGCTTTGATTAATGTGAATATAAATTGATAGGGACAACAGAAAGTTTGAGGTTAAAATTTAGGTAGCAACCTTGCCATAATGTATTGTAAAAGTATCATATGCTCATTGGATAATATATGAAAAGTAATGAAAAATAGAAAAAAGTTTAAAGTGAAAATAAAAATCACCATAATTACGCCAGGCAGAGACAGCTATGTATTTGTGGGGTTTTCTATGTGATGGAACTCAGATGCTATATGCAATATTTTAGTCTATGGAAGCACTTCAACATTGATAGTATTTTTTTAAAGAAATATTTTGTGTCATCCAGGATATTGAAGTTTTATGGTTTAGCACACTACTCTGGCGAATGGTTTGAGACTCCCGAGTCGAGAAATCAATTCACAGAAGTCCTGTTTCAATTACCTGCAGATGTCAGTGTGGATCTGAGTGTGATTCAACACTTTGTTCCAGGATGTGGTGGGACAGTTGAAGTCCAGTTGTGAACCAGTTGCTTATTAAACAAATAACAGTTTAGTTTGGATGAGAAATGTGAGCTGTAAGGACCTCAAGTCTCCGAAATTTCTTTTTATAAAATCTAAACAAGCATGGATATATTCTCCAGTTACATCCAGTTCACAGAAGATTATACCATCTCGTTCCCGCCCCTGATTGTTTAAACAGCCTTTCTAAGATTAGTTATAGTGCTGGAGAAGTAGAGTTGATGTCGTTGGGCTTATTAAATTTGACTCCAGCCCAGATGGCAGGTCTGAGCGATACATTAGGAGCTGTGTTGGTTTACTTTTTGCTGTTATTGTATATTTAAAGGCAAAGTTTAAAACTGATGATTCCAACTCTAAAAGGGCATCGTCTTTGCCATTGCTTCTGATGCTTATCTGCTTTTCTACATGATCCCGCTCTTTCATGCAACTTCGTGACATGAAAAGTCAATGTCGATTAGGCTAGGAAAATGTCAGGGAGACTTGCAGTGGCTCATTTTACCAAAACACAATTGTTTCTCGGGCCACAACACAAATCTACCATCTGTCTCATAAGCTTGCAAGCTTCCTCTCAAGTACAATTTGCTATATATATTGGTACAGAAATTGTTGGTAGCTTATGTTTACCTAGCAACATAATCTGTTTGGTAGAAGGCTGTGGGAAAGGAGGCTTTGTGGAGGAGGATTTTCTTTTTCTTTCTTTTTTTAAAGAGAGCAGTTTCTTCATCTACAAATTATCTTTAAGTGCAAGAAAGGCGGATGTGCTGGCCCAAACAATCTGCCTTTTATACCATTTTAACCTAAATTGCCTAGTAAATGCTCACTTTGGGGGTTATTTTTGCTATGTCAATTATCTCATATATACATGAATGCCCTCTTTTCAATTTGTTTTTCTTTTCATACAAATCACTGTGAAATAACTGCCTTGACCTTCTAGCTGTAAAAGATCACCGAGCTTTGGGACTGCCTGCCTCTGTCCAGTGTGTATTTCTCCTGTTTCCCAGTGCTCTTAGTGTGACTTGTGGGTTTTGAATGTTGAATTTACATTTCAAGGATGTTTGTCAGGGCCTGGTAGTCTTTAAGTTAAATGTAACAAAATCAAGCAGCCTGCACTGTGTTGTCTGCATTACATTAATTTTCATTTAGTTGAATGAGCTGTATATTTCTACCTACCCACTTTCTTAGCTTTCTTATCAGCAGAGCAATGTGTATGTTGAACGAAAAAAAAGCCAAGGGGAGAAAAAAAAGTTCTGACTTTCCTTCATGTTAGTTATAGACATCATATGCTGGTAAAGGTTAGAGTGTACTTTCTACATTCATTTTGAGAAGGGAAAGAAAGTGTTGTCCTGTCAACTTCCTTCATGTAACACCAAGGTATAATTTGCTGCAGGCTTATTGCATGATATTGCCCTTGTGAAAGTGACGGGTTTTCCATTTTAATCTATAGCTATTATGTAGTTCTCAATGAAGAGGCAATGTGGAGGTTACTAACCCACTTCCCCCTCTAAAAAAAAAAAAAAAAAAAAAAACAAACAAACGAAGAAGAAATGAAACGAAAAACAAACTTCTATATCATCCTGAGACTTTGAAACTAGTCCTGAGAAAAGACTGTGGCAGAATTGTTATATGGACAAAGTTCCTTTGGCCAGAGCCATCCCATGTCTTTCATCTTGCAGCCTTTGTTTCTGCCCCCTTGAGTCCCCAACTCTTCACAAGCCCAGAAATCGCCTCACAATGCAGCCTCACAGGAAAGCACTGTTAACTTCTACAGAGTTGGCCCTGACAGTTTTGCAGGGGACATAGGAATTAACTGGGTTGGAGAGCAGATTTCCTTGCATCACTGGGAGCAGTCATTAATAATACAAACATTTATTCTTGGTGCTCTCCAGTAATGCTAGTCATGGAAGTGAGAAATTGACAGCTTGAGTTGTGAAACTGAGACCCATTTTTATACAGAGCAGATAGTTAAAGGCAAGTGAGAGAAGATGAGCTCATGAGAGAAGGGCTGACAAAAGAAGAGCAGAGGACCGGGCTTTTGCAACAGAAGGGAGATGTAGGATGAAAGATCCTGGAGGAGTGAATGATCAAGGAGGGAAGCTTATTGTCTTATTTAACCAACACTTCTTCAGCAATGGTAGCGTGCCAGAGACAAGAGATGGGAGGAACAGGATAGAGAGGAGACATTTTTAGGAGGGTGATGAATGAAAATAAAATGGTAGAAGATACCCCAAAAGTCTTTAGTGGCTTTATTTCTGTGGAGAAGGTCAGAAGTCAGATTGCAGAGGAGCAAGAAAGGAATGCAGCATTCATTCTAAAAGTTTGGCAGCATTTTAGAGACTGGTAGCTAGAAGGGTAGGAGGGTCACTTGTAGAGCAGTTGATATTGTTGTTGTTGATGGTGATGCAGTTGTCTGCATGAGATTGAAGAGACAATGGGATAGGAAATAAATCAGAGGTCCCTGGTGAGCAGTGCTGTCCACTAGAACTTTCCACGATGATGGGAATTATATACACTTGCACCGTCCCATTCAGGAGCCGCTAGCACCACGTGGCTGTTGAGTACTTGAAATGTGGCTACCACAATCAAGAAACTAAATTTTTAGTTTTATTTCATTATAATTCATTTACATTTTTTTCTTTTTCTTTTTCTTTTTTTTTTTTTGACAGAGCCTTGCTGTGTTGCCCAGGCTGGAGTGTGGTGGTATGATCTTGGCTCACTGTAACCTCTGCCTCCTGGGTTCAAGCAATTCTCCTGCCTCAGCCTCCTGGGTAGCTGGGACTACAGGTG
>NW_026656659.1:0-5601 GCF_009828535.3 Hylobates moloch | reverse complement strand
TAGTATTCTCTGATGGTAGATTGTATTTCTGTGGGATCGGTGGTGATATCCCCTTTTTCATTTTTTATTGCGTCTATTTGAATCTTCTCTCTTTTCTTCTTTATTAGTCTTGCTAGCGGTCTATCAATTTTGTTGATCTTTTCAAAAAACCAGCTCCTGGATTCATTAATTTTTTGAAGGGTTTTTTGTGTCTCTATTTCCTTCAGTTCTGCTCTGATTTTAGTTATTTCTTGCCTTCTGCTAGCTTTTGAATGTGTTTGCTCTTGCTTTTCTAGTTCTTTTAATTGTGATGTTAGGGTGTCAATTTTGGATCTTTCCTGCTTTCTCTTGTGGGCATTTAATGCTATAAATTTCCCTCTACACACTGCTTTGAACGTGTCCCAGAGATTCTGGTATGTTGTGTCTTTGTTCTCCTTGTTTTCAAAGAATATCTTTATTTCTGCCTTCATTTCATTATGTACTCAATAGTCATTCAGGAGCAGGTTGTTCAGTTTCCATGTAGTTGAGCGATTTTGAGTGAGTTTCTTAATCCTGAGTTCTAGTTTGATTGCACTGTGGTCTGAGAGACAGTTTGTTATAATTTCTGTTCTTTTACACTTTGCTGAGGAGGGCTTTACTTCCAACTATGTGGTCAATTTTGGAATAGGTGTGGTGTGGTGCTGAAAAAAATGTATATTCTGTTGACTTGGGGTGGAGAGTTCTGTAGATGTCTATTAGGTCCACTTTATGTAGAGCTGAGTTCAATTCCTGGATATCCTTCTTAACTTTCTGTCTCGTTGATCTGTCTAATGTTGACAGTGGGGTGTTAAAATCTCCCATTATTATTGTGTGGGAGTTTAAGTCCCTTTGTAGGTCACTCAGGACTTGCTTTATGAATCTGGGTGATCCTGTGTTGGGCGCATATATATTTAGGATAGTTAGCTCTTCTTGTTGAATTGATCCCTTTACCATTATGTAATGGCCTTCTTTGTCTCTTTTGATCTTTGTTGACTTAAAGTCTATTTTATCAGAGACTAGGATTGCAACCCCTGCCTTTTTTTGTTTTCCATTTGCTTGATAGATCTTCCTCCATCCCTTTATTTTGAGTCTGTGTGTGTCTCTGCACATGAGATGGGTTTCCTGAATACAGCACACTGATGGGTCTTGGCTCCTTATCCAGTTTGCCAGTCTGTGTCTTTTAATTGGAGAATTTAGCCCATTTACATTTAAAGTTAATATTGTTATGTGTGAATTTGATCCTGTTATTATGATGTTAGTTGGTTATTTTGCTCGTTAGTTGATGCAGTTTCTTCCTAGCCTTGATGGTCTTTAAAATTTGGCATGTTTTTGCAGGGGCTGGTACCAGTTGTTCCTTTCCATGTTTAGTGCTTCCTTCAGGAACTCTTTTAGGGCAGGCCTGGTGGTGACAAAATCACTCAGCATTTGCTTGTCTGTAAAGTATTTTATTTCTCCTTCACTTATGAAGCTTAGTTTGGCTGGATATGAAATTCTGGGTTGAAAATTCTTTTCTTTAAGAATGTTGAATATCAGCCCCCACTCTCTTCTGGCTTGTAGAGTTGCTGCCAAGAGATCAGCTGTTAGTCTGATGGGCTCCCCTTTGTGGGTAACCCGACCTTTCTCTCTGGCTGCCCTTAACATTTTTTCCTTCATTTCAACTTTGGTGAATCTGACAATTATGTGTCTTGGAGTTGCTCTTCTTGAGGAGTATCTTTGTGGCATTCTCTGTATTTCCTGAATCTGAATGTTGGCCTGCCTTGCTAGATTGGGGAAGTTCTCCTGGATAATATCTGGCAGAGTCTTTTCCAACTTGGTTCCATTCTCCCCGTCATTTTCAGGTACACCAATCAGACGTAGGTTTGGTCTTTTCACATAGTCCCAAATTTCTTGGAGGCTTTGTTCATTTCTTTTTATTCTTTTTTCTCTAAACTTCCCTTCTTGCTTCATTTCATTCATTTCATCTTCCATCAGCGATACCCTTTCTTCCAGTTGATCGCATTGGCTACTGAGGCTTCTGCAATCTTTGTGCAGTTCTCGAAACTTGGCTTTCTGCTCCATCAGCTCCTTTAAGCCCTTCTCTCCATTGGTTATTCTAGTTATCCATTCATCTAGTTTTTTTTTCAAAGTTTTTAACTTCTTTGCTATTGTTTTAAATTTCCTCCCATAGCTTGGAGTAATTTGATCGTCTGAAGCCTTCTTCTCTCAACTCGTCAAAGTCATTCTCCATCCAGCTTTGTTCCATTGCAGGTGAGGAACTGCATTCCTTTGGAGGAGGAGAGGTGCTCTGCTTTTTAGAGTTTCCAGTTTTTCTGCTCTGTTTTTTCCCCATCTTTGTGGTTTTATCTACTTTTGGTCTTTGATGATGGTGATGTACAGATGGGTTTTTGGTGTGGATGTCCTTTCTGTTTGTTAGTTTTCCTTCTCCCAGACAGGACCCTCAGCTGCAGGTCTGTTGGAGTTTGCTAGAGGTCCACTCCAGACCCTATTTGGCTGGGTGTCAGCAGCGGTGGCTGCAGAACAGCGGATTTTCATGAGACCACAAATTCAGCTGTCTGATAGTTCCTCTGGAAGTTTTGTCTCAGAGGAGTACCCGGCCGAGTGAGGTGTCAGTCTGTCCGTATTGGGGGGTGCCTCCCAGTTAGGCTGCTTGGGGGTCAGGGACCCACTTTAGGAGGCAGTCTGTCCGTTCTCAGATCTCCAGCTGCGTGCTGGGAGAACCACTACTCTCTTCAAAGCCGTCAGTCAGACAGGGACATTTAAGTCTGTGGAGATTCCTGCTGAATTTTTGTTTGTCTGTGCCCTGCCCCCAGAGGTGGAGCCTACAGATGCAGGCAGGCCTTCTTGAGCTGTGGTGGGCTCCACCCAGTTCGAGCTTCCTGGCTGCTTTGTTTACCTAAGCAAGCCTGGGTAATGGCGGGTGCCCCTCCCCCAGCCTCACTGCCTCCTTGCAGTTTGATCTCAGACTGCTGTGCTAGCAATCAGCAAGACTCTGTGGGCATAGGACCCCCCAAGCCAGGTGTGGGACACAATCTCCTGGTGTGCCGTTTTCCAGGCCCATTGGAAAAGCACAGTATTAGGGTGGGACTGACCCGATTTTCCAGGTGCCATCTGTTAGCCCTTTCTTTGACTAGGAAAGGGAAATCCCTGACCCCTTGCACTTCCCGAGTGAGGCAATGCCTCGCCCTGCTTCGGCTCATGCACAGTGCGCTGCACCGACTGTCCTGCACCCACTGTTTGGCACTCCCTAGTGAGATGAACCCAGTACCTCAAACAGAAATGCAGAAATCACCCGTCTTCTGTGTCACTCAGGCTGGGAGCTGTAGACCGGAGCTGTTCCTATTCGGCCATCTTGGCTCCTCACTTGTTTATTTCAGGTGGATCTTTTTGAGCACAGAAGTTAGAGACAAAAAAAGAAGAAGTTCAAAATGAGGAGACAAGCCTAGGTAACATGGGGTAACCCCATCTCTACAAGAAATACAAAAATTAGTCACACATGGTGGCACATGCCTGTGGTCTCAGCTACTCAGGAGGCTGAGGCTGGAGGTTGCTTGAACCTGGGAGGAAGACATTGCAGTAAGCCAAGATTGCACAACTGCACTCCAGCCTGGGTGACAGACTGAGACCCCATCTCAGAGAAAGTTCACCTAGGCTGAGTTAATTGGCTGACTGAAATGACCTGGGCTTAGCTAATTGGCTAATAAGAATCACCTGGTGTGTCATAATTGACTGATTACACTCACCCAGGCTCAGCTAATTAATAAATTGAAGTCACCTTTGCTGAGTTAATTCATCGACTGATTAGAATCATTTTGGCTGCCCTAATCTGCTAATATGAATCACCCGGGCTGAGCTAATTGGCTGATTGTATTCACATGTGTTGAGGAGCATGCGTAGGGTAATGACCTCTGACATACTTTTATTTTTTTTCCAAGACATACTCATAAATGGTCATTGAATAAACGTATTTATATAACCCTGCGTGTGTCCAGAGAAAACTGAAATTCACTGTCAGTACAGCAATGTATCTTCAAGTCACAGACCTCGACTATTCATTTCCTACCAAATAGAGTTGCTTCTCCAGCCAACAAAATGCAATACAATAATTTATTTTTTGTCACACGTTCAGAAAAAAAGAATTATCTCAATTGTTGGAAGCTTTAAATAAAAATTTTCAGCATTCGCACATTTGAGTTAGGGCTTTTCAGCAGAGGCTAATTTAATTTTGGTTCTGTGTTCACCAGAATAAAAAGGGTTATCCTTGATTTGGCATGAATGACTCCCATGGCCTTAGTGAATTTTTATCTCCCAGAAGTCAGCAACAAGGACGAATGCTTATTTTGTATAAGTTAAATGCAGATGGATGGACATTATAGCATGCCTCCATTTGTGTACTACTGTAGATAGAGTTTATTGATCAGAACGTTTTATACATCTATGGAATTATTTTTATATATCAGTATCAGTATCAATACCTATCAACCCTTCCACCTTCTACATCTTTACTTTTTATGAATAAAAATACAAAAATGAATATATCTGGGTATAGATGTACACAGGTAGATGTACATCTATGTAAATATTTAGATAGATAAGTACATCTATGTAAATATTTAGATGTACACAGGATGTTCACAAAAAGACATTTTCAATACCACAGTATATAATCAGGATGCAGATACGGACTTACTATCCTACTCTATGCCACAATACAAACCCAGAATTTTACATTGCCGTACAATGTTGTTTACTTAAGCACAAACAAAGCTTTACTTTCAAAGGTGAGATCTTTGAAGTAAGCTGACAGCATAGCAATTTAATGCTTTATGACCACATCAGCATTTCAGGAACCTGCCTACCTTCTCAGTGTAGGAATGTGCTGTTATGTCCACTATTTTGGGCCTGACTTGATGAATCTGCAGTTGCTATTTAGATAATTGTTTGATTGAATCCAAGTTTGCTGAGCTAATTGGCTGATTCTTTTGCCTGGGCCCTACCTGCAGAAGTCATTGTGACATATCTGTGGGCCCATCAGAGATGCGACTGTCCTCTTATGCCTGGACCCTGTCCACAGTGAAGATTGTGACATATGGCTTGGCTCAGCACCTAGGTAATAAGACTCTCCTATTATGCTTGGGCCCTTCCTACAGGGGTTATTGTGACATAAAGCTGAGCCCAGCTCCTGTGTTATGTAACTTCTTCTTCCTGAGCCCAACCTACAGGGGAAATGTTTCCATATCTCTGGGCTAGTTAAACATATCCCTCTGCCAGTTAAACAGTTTTTTCTGCTCACCTCTAATGGAAGGCTATAAATGGCACTACCTAGTGAATGGAATAGGTTTCTAAAAGCTCAGGTGCTACTGAGAGGCTGACGCTTGCAGGATTTCAGCACACTTAATTCTAATCAAGTCACAGGACTCAATCTAGGAAGAAGCAGTTGAGGAAAAAAACCTGGGTGATGTGACACTCCAGCCTTGGCACTCCCATTAGGGAGTATTGTGACATATCTTTGAGCCCATCGACTATTTGATGTGACTCTCCTGTCTCACCTGGGCTTTGCCCATGGGCAAGATTGTGACACATGTATTGGGCCATAACCCAGGTGTT
>NW_026656658.1:0-5601 GCF_009828535.3 Hylobates moloch | reverse complement strand
ACAAAAATTAGCCAGGCGTGGTGGCATGTGCCTGTAACCCCAGCTACTTGGGAGGCTGAGACAGGAGGCTCTCTTGAACCCGGAGGCAGAAGTTGCAGTGAGTAGAGATCACGCCATTGCACTCCAGCCTGGGCAACAAAAGTGAAACTCTGTCTCAAGAAAAAAAAAAGAAAGTAAAGGAAAAAAAGGGGCTGGGTGCAGTGTCTCACCCCTGTAATCCCAGCACTTTGGAGGCCAAGGCAGGCAGATCATTTGAGGCCAGGAGTTCAAGACCAGCCTGGCCAACATGGTGAAACCCCATTTCTACTAAAAAATGCAGAAATTGCCCGGGTGCTGTGGCTCACGCCTGTAATCCCCATCTCTACCAAAAATACAAAATTAGCTGGGCGTGGTGGCGCATGCCTGTAATCCCAGCTACTTGGGAGGCTGTGGCAGGAGAATCGCTTGAACCCAGTAGGCGGAGGTTGCGGTGAGCCAAGATCGCGCCACTGCACTCCAGCCTGGGCAACAAGAGTGGAACTCCGTCTCAAAAAAACAACAACAACAGCAAACAAAACACATACAAAAATTAGCCGGGCATGGTAGCGTGCGCCTGTAGTCCCAGCTACTCAGGAAGCTGAGGCACAAGAAATGCTTGAACCTGGGAGGTGGAGGTTGCAATGAGCCGAGAATATGTCTCTACTCCAGCAGCCTGGGCAACAGAGGGAGACCCTGTCTCAAAAAAAAAAAAAAAAAAAGGCCGGGCGCGGTGGCTCAAGACTGTAATCCCAGCACTTTGGGAGGCCGAGGCGGGCGGATCACGAGGTCAGGAGATCGAGACCATCCTGGCTAACACGGTAAAACCCCGTCTCTACCAAAAATACAAAAAAAAAATTAGCCGGGCGTGTTGGCGGGCGCCTGTAGTCCCAGCTACTCGGGAGGCTGAGGCAGGAGAATAGCGTGAATCCCGGAGGCGGAGCTTGCAGTGAGCCGAGATCACGCCACTGCAGTCCAGCCTGGGGGACAGAGAAAGACTCCATCTCAAAAAAAAAAAAAAAAAAAAAAAAAAAAAAAAAGGAGTGAATGAAAGAGTGGCTACCCTACAGGCAGAAAAGTCCTAAGGGCTATTGGTTGGCTGTTTTGATATATTTTTATGGTTATAGTTATTTTTTGATTATATGCTAAATAAGGGGTGGATTATACATGAGTTTTCTGGGTAAGGAACAGGGAGCTCCCAAAACCTGAATTTTCTCCCCCATCCAGATGATACCGAGTAACTTCTCAGCATGGCTGTGACATTTGCAAACGGTCATGGTGCATGTGGAAGTGTTTTTGGCATGCAAATGCATTCTAATCAGTGTATAATGAGCAGTGAAGGTAGCCAGAGGTCGCTTTCAACCTGTCTTGGTTCCAGCTGGTTTTGGCCGGTTTCTTTTACTGTCTCCTGTGTTATCAGCAGGGTCGTGTCACGTGTTGTCTTGGAAATTAGTCCTGCCAAATTCCTACTTTATTCCCCGCTCAAACATTATATAGTCCTCCTTAATCTTTTTTTTTTTTTTTTTTTTTGAGACAGAGTTTCACTCTTGTTGCCCAGGCTGGGGTGCAATGGCACGATCTCGGCTCACTGCAACCTCCGCCTCCCGAGTAGCTGGCATTACAGGCACCCGCCATCATGCCCAGCTAATTTTTGTATTTTTAGTAGAGACGGGGTTTCACCATTTTGGCCAGGCTGGTCTTGAACTCCTGACCTCAGGTGATCCACCCACCTTGGCCTCCCAAAGTGCTGGGATTACAGGAGTGAGCCACCACGCCAAGCCCTCCCCACCCTAATCTTATTATGCAAATAAACTCTCCCCATGGCCAGAGCCCTCTTGTCTCCTCGTTACTGTACACGGGGCTGGCAGACAAAGGAAGATGGAGCCACCATATTGAACATGCCTAGTCCCTAGTTCCTTGTTCCTGCCAGGCCGGCATTCACCCATGCAAGCTCCCAGCTTGCATGTCTATCTCTGCAGCTCAACTTTACAAGCCGCTCTTCGTTAGAAAATGATTTGGGGCGGCTTTTCATTAAAAAGAAAAGGCTTACCAAGGACTCCCATACCCTATCAGTCTAGGTGATTTCGTCTTAACTCCTGCATCACCTTGACCTTGACCCTCTTCATGGGCGGGACCTGGAGTGGCTTTTTTGGCACAGCCTGCTGCTGGTGACTCATGAGAGGGAGCGTGGGAGCAAGCGAGTGCAGGAACTGAAGGGAACAAACGCTGGAGCCGGCCAGTCACTTCTCTCTGGTGGGAGCAGGCTCTGTGCGGAAGCGTCCAAGCCCCTGCCCTCTCAGCACCCGGGTTCTTGACTGGTGTCCAGGAAGAATTAGGTCACACGAACAGATTGTAGGGTAGTGTATGGGGAGGATTTTATTGGGTGATGGAAGCGGCTCTCAGCGGAATGGAGACCAGGGGAGGGTGCGGAAAGAAGGTGATCTTTCCCTGAAGCTGCGCCATCTGAAGTTAGCTGTGTCTATCCGTAGTCTTTGATGCTCAGCCGTCAGCTGCTTGCGTTGCTCTGCCAGCTGCAGTCTTTTTGTGGGCACAGCATAGGGGTGTGGCAGGCCAAAAAGGCAACATTTGGATGGAAAAATGGGGTCAGCTGTTTTCACTTAGGGCGGCAGTTCCAGGCTTAAGGATAGGGTTTGGCCGGGACCCCAGCTGTTCTCTTCTGTACCAGTCTGAGTATGATGAAGTTAGCCAGGTGGTTGTTTGTATATCTTGTTGATATTTTTCTCTATTCCACCTGAGGTGTTTATATAGGTACAGCAGGTTTTATTAATTACAGTTGTTCCACTAGACCATACTAATTACTAATGTTCCTTTAGACCATGGATAGACTAATGCTAATCTGTTATCCATTACTACATCTGTTACAGAATCAAGGGCCAGTCTCAATTTATCTAAACTGTCCTCTGTCCTCCAGTCTATGAGACAGCAGTCTACAGAGTAAAGAAGTAAAGTTGTTTTTTTTTTTTTTTGAAAAGGAGTCTGGCTCTGTCGCCCAGGCTGGAGTGCAGTGGTGCGATCTTGGCTCACTGCAAGCTCTGCCTCCTGGGTTCATGCCATTCTCCTGCCTCAGCCTCCAGAGTATCTGGGACTACAGGCACCCGCCACCACGCCCGGCTAATTTTTTGTATTTTTAGTAGAGACGGGGTTTCACCGTGTTAGCCAGGATGGTCTCGATCTCCTGACCTCGTGATCCGCCCGCCTCAGCCTCCCAAAGTGCTGGGATTACAGGCTTGAGCCACCGCGCCCGGCTTAGAAGTAAAGTTTTGAAGAGTTGCCTCATGATGGGCAAATCCTCCCCATGGGGCCAACAAGTTGATGGCAGCCCCAACTCCAGCCAAGATAAGGCCAATTGCCTGCTTAGCACTTGGGTGAGTGATGTCATATAACTGTATATTAGAGGGCTTTGCCTGTCCTGTTATACATTGACCCCTGAACCAAACATTATCAATACACTAACCGTGGGTTTTATGATTTCAAATGAAAGAAAAGTTATTTGGAGGCTGATTGAATGGGTATCTGATATGGTTTGGCTGTGTGTCCCCACCCAAATCTCATCTCAAATTGTAATGCCGGTAATCGGCACACGTGGAGGGAGGATCCAGGTGGGAGGTGATTGGATCATGGTGGTGGTTTTCCCCACGCTGTTCTCGTGATAGTGAGTGAGTTCTCACGAGATCTGATGGTTTTATAAGGCAGTTTTTCCTGCGCTTGCTCACTCTGTCTCACTTGTCACTACGTGAGACGTGCCTGCTTTCCCTTCTTCCACGATTGTAAGTTTCCTGAGGCCTTCCCAGCCATGCAGAACTGTGAGTCAATTAAAACTATTTTCTTTATAAATTACCCAGTCTTGGCTATGTCTTTATAGCAGTGTGACAACGGACTACTACAGTGTCCATATAGCCAAAGGTATCCATTGGGAGCACAAACCCATGTGGGAGGGGAGTTAAGAAGGTGGAGTATCTCTGTTATCTAAGGGGCGCTTTGGTTTAAGCATGAATGGGATAAGAATTTGGCTGGAGGCCGGGGGCGGTGACTCATGCCTATAATCCCAACACTTTGGGAGGCTGAAGTGGACAGATCACTTTAGGTCAGGAGTTTGAGACCAGCCTGGCCAACATGGCGAAACCTCATCTCTACTAAAAATACAAAAATTAGCTGGGTGTGGTGGCAGGTGCCTGTAATCTCAGCTACTCAGGAGGCTGAGGCAGGAAAATTATTTAAACCCAGGAGGTGGCCAGGTGTGGTGGCTCACGCCTATAATCCCAGCACTTAGGGAGGCCGAGGCGGGCAGATCACAAGGTCAGGAGATCGAGACCATCCTGGCTAACACGGTGAAACCCCGTCTCTACTAAAAATACAAAAAATTAGCCGGGCGTGGTGGCGGGCGAATGTAGTTCCAGCTGCTTGGGAGGCTGAGGCAGGAGAATGGCGTGAACCCGGGAGGCGGAGCTTGCAGTGAGCCGAGATCATGCCACTGCATTCCAGCCTGGGCGACAGAGCGAGACTACGTCTCAAAAAAAAAAAAAAAAAGAAAAGAAAGGAAGAAAAAAAAGAATTTGACGGGAAAGTGGTAATTTAAAATAATGCCATTATTATGAGAGGCAGCTATGGGAGTAGAGAAGGGCATAGTTGTCTATAGAGGGACTAAGACTCTCCAGGGAGACAAGAAGAAATGTATTTCATGGTACTATCAGGGCAAAAATGTGTGGCATTTACCTGACAGGTAGTGTTAAAAGATCCTGCCCTGGCCAGGCGCGGTGGCTCACGCCTGTAATCCCAGCACCTCGGGAGGCCGAGGCGGGCGGATCACCTGAGGTCAAGAGTTCAAGACCAGCCTGGCCAGCATGGTGAAACCCCCATCTCTACTGAAAATACAAAAAAAATTAGCCAGGCATGGTGGCAGGTGCCTGTAATCCCAGCTACTTGGGAGTCTGAGGCAGGAGAATCGCTTGAACCTGGGAGGCAGAGGTTGCAGTGAGCCGAGATCACGCATTGAACCCCAGCCTGGGCAACAAGAGCAATACTTTGTTTCAAAAAAAAAAAAAATTTGCCCTATAAATGGCATTGAATAAGTGGTACAAAGTAGATACCATTGCCTATAGGAGAGATGGCATGGGTATTATTATAGTACTGAGGACAGGCCAGGTGGGTGACATTGCAGGAAAACAATTTTAAAGGGACAGCTGTCTAGTTGGGAAGTTTCCTATGGGAACAGGCAAGGTCTAATAAATAATTCGAATAGAGAGTGTTTCCTAAAGCAATGTCTAAGATGGCGAGGAAAAGAAACATGATTGTTGGCCGGGCATGGTGGCCCACCCCCATAATCCCAGCACTCTGGGAGGCTGAGGCAGGCAGATCACCTGAGGTCAGGAGTTTGAGACTAGCCTGGGCAACCTGTTGAAACCCCGTGTTTACTAAAAATACAAGAAATTAGATGGTCATGGTGGCAGGCACCTGTAATCCCAGCTACTCTGGAGGCTGAGGCAAGAGAATCACTTGAATCTGGGAGGTGGAGGTTGCAGTGAGCTAAGATCGTGCCACTGCACTCCAGCCTGGGCGACAGAGCAA
>NW_026656657.1:0-5604 GCF_009828535.3 Hylobates moloch | reverse complement strand
CTGCAGGCCAGGAGTGCTCCTGAGCCTGGGATAGCTTGCCTTAGCTGGGTAGCTGTGAGTGTACCCCTCCCAGGTGTGTGCAGTGTGTCACACCCACTGAGGTTTTCTTTCAAAGCCAGTACATACTGAACTGGAGCTGAACACTGACCTGGCTACCTGAGAGCCAGCTGCCTCCTGGCTGTTTGCCGTATTTTTTTTTTTTTTTTTTGAGATGGATTCTCACTCTGTTGCCCAGGCTGGAGTGCAGTGGCATGATCTCGGCTCACTGCAACCTCCACCTCCCAGGCTCAAGCGATTCTCCCGCCTCAGCCTCCTGAGTAGCTGGGATTACAGGTGTGTGCCACCATGCCCGGCTAATTTTTGTATTTTTAGTAGAGACGGCGTTTCACCATGTTGGTCGGATGATCTTGAACTCCTGACCTCACGATCTGCCCGCCTTGGCCTCTCAAAGTGCTGGGATTACAGGCGTGAGCCGCCGCACCCAGCCTGTTTGCTGTTGCTTCAGCTCACAAAGTCCTGGCAGAGCTGGTCCACAGGGAGACACAAGGGCCACCCAGACCAGGGGTGGAGGCTTGACCTTTGGCAAGCCACAGTCCTGGCTCCAGACTGTGCTGTCTCACTCCTTGGAGCACTCATGTGCTCAAACTTGGCCCAAGGAGTACTAAAGCCTCCCTGCGCCTTGCAGGCAGTTCAGTCACCATGGAGACCCTGTGTATTCTCAACCCAGTATGCCCGATACTGATTGCCACCACAGCTGAGCCCGTCTAGGCTCAGGAGCTTCAAATGATGGCCTTGGCCCAGACCATCAGTGTCTCGCTTATATCAGCTTTTGGGTTCTCAACTAGAAATAAGCAAAGCCTGCAGATGACTCCAGCAGTAACTCACCTGAAGCCTCCTTTCAGCCAAGGTCGACATCCACTATTGGCTTTATAACCTTCCTACTGATCATAAACCAAATGTGATGGGGAGCTAGGACTCCTTCACCTCTCTTCCCTTTAGTAGTAGAGATGGGCCTTGGTGGAGGCCATTTGAGGGTTTATTTAGTCATTTCCTCCATCGCTGTGGGGACCAGAGGCCTGGCGGGAAGAGGAGGGCCAGCTCTGGGAATCTGTTGAAAGAGGCAGCTTTTCCGTTGTTGAGTTGCTTAAGATCACTGGGGCCAAAACATAGACCAGCACTTTGCTACCATAGAGTAGAAACCCGAAGTGACATGACAGCAGGAACCGTACTTACCAAGCATACAGACACGCACTGAAGCAACTCACATGGGCCATCTCGTGTAATTCGCATGCAGCCCCGTCAGGGTAGGTACCTTTATGATCACCACTTTTACCCACGATAAAACAAATCCTCTGGAAAGTTTTGTTACTTTTGAGGCGAAACCCATTTCGCTGTACTTTAGGCTCTTGAGTTCTAGTTTGTCCATGAAGTCACACAGAAGTCACCTTTTCCTCACGGTGGCAACAGGAGCACTGGCTCTGGACCAGGCACTGCTCTGAGGACTTTACATGTCTCGGCCTCCTTTGCCCCCCAGCTGCTGGCCTGTTTCTCCCCAGGCATGGTCTTCAGACCCTTCACCTTCTCTGACCCTCTTCTGGGCCCACTTGGGTTTCTCAGAGCCCTCCCCTCGGAGGTGGTACTCAGAATTGCCTGGAACAGACCCGGCCTGGTGGAAACGTGGGTGGCACATGCAGTTCAAGTCACTGGAGGCTCACGGCTAACTTGTTCGCCAGAACCTTCGGATGTTTTCCACAAACTGCTGCCGAGGCATGTCTTCTGGCAGTGTTGGTGGATTTTAGCCTTTGAACCCAAACCAGGGCCTTCTGATTTGATCTTACCAGTTTTTGCCCAGCTGTCTGTCCTGCATTTTCAGATTTTGGTGTGAGAGTGGATGGGGTAGAGAGGTAGCCCAGAATTATACCAGCCACTGATGTAGGTTGTCAGCCCAAGGCAGACCACTGCTCAGTGGCCACATGCCAGCAGAGTATGTCATCTGTCTGTCCCCGACGAGTGGTGCTTCTCACCCAGTGAGGCACTCTCTTGGCCTGGGCCTAGGAATTTGCAATGGACGTGCCCCTTCTCCCACTCTCCTCCAGGCAGTCCTGGGCGCCAACGATCCTGAGAAGAATTTCTTAACCACAGCCATCCGCCCTCATGGCATTTTCGGCCCAAGGGACCCGCAGTTGGTACCCATCCTCATCGAGGCAGCCAGGAACGGCAAGATGAAGTTCGTGATTGGGTGAGTCAGCCCACAGCGGCTCTTCCCTAGTCCTTCCTGGTCCATGCTCGCATTCAGAGAACACTTGGCAGGAGCCAAATGGCATTGGAGCTCTTTTCTTATGTGACTGTCTTGGTCCGTGCAGGCTGCTGTAACAAAATACCTAAGACTGGGTAACAAACAACAGACAGGTTGGAGGCTGGGAAGTCCAAGATCGAGGCGTGCCCAGATTGGGTGTCCAGTGAGGCCCTGTTCCTCATGAGTGGCAGCTTTTCACTATGTCATCGCATGGTGGAAGGGGCAAACAGGCTCCCTTGGGCCTCTTTTATGAGGACACTAATCCCATTCCTGAGGGCAGAGCCCACATGACCTAATCACCCCCTAAAGGTCCCTCTTCACAGTGCCATTGCATTGGAGGTTAAGTTTCAACGTACGAATGTTGCGGGGATACAAAGATTCAGGCCGTAGCATAGCAGTGACCTTGTCTACTGTCCTCTGTATTCATTTCTTGTAGTTGCCATAACAACTTGCCACAAAGTAGGTGCTTAAAACAACAAATGGATTCTGTCACAGTTTGGGAGGCCAGAAGTCCGCAGTTAAGATGTTGGCAGGGCTAGTGTCTTCTGGAGGTTCACAGGGAGCGTCTGTTCCAGGCCTCTGCCCTAGCTTCTGCTGGCTTCCGGCCATCCTTCGCATTCTGTGCTTGGAGAGGCATCACTCTGGCCTCTGCCTCCCTTGCACATGGCTGTCTTCCTTGCTTTCTGTGTCCAAATTTCCCTCTTATAAGGACATCATTCCCTGCATTTAAAGCCCACCCTACTCCAGTATGAGCTCAGCTTAACTAATTGCATCTGCCGAGCCCCTATTTCCAAATAAGGTCACATTCACAAGGTCCAAGTGGACAGAAGCTTTGGGAGGATACTGTTCAATCCAGTGTGCCCTCTCAGGTAGGCTGGGAAGGTATTTGTGACCCCGTTTGGAAACTGAAGAAACTGAGACTCAGAGGGAAAACAATGGGCCCCGGGTCAAAGGCCAGGGCTTGACTCTGCTTGCATCTGGGAAGGCGGGTGGGGGCCATTACATCTCTCCTCGGGGAAAGCGCAGGTGGAGGGGCCTCCACAGGGGACAACAGTGTGGCTCTCTCCCAAATAGGCCTTCTCTTCCTTCATTTCCTCCTTTTCTCCTCTCTCTCTTTCCTCCTTTTTCCCTCTGCCTTGCCTTCCTGTTTCTCACTCAGCCTCACTGCTACCCTGACTTGTCACCTTGAAGGATTACAAGGAGACTGGTCAATAAATGGGAGACCAGAGCAAGGCGTTGGCCCCGTGTCTCCTGGGAAGGGGCTGAAAAGCTGCTAGCCAAATCGGGGCAGGAGAGACAGCACCAGTGTTGGCCATGCTGGAATGGGTGGGCAGGTCCCCCAGCTTTCAGATTCCACTAACCCCGAAGACCCAGGAGTCCCGGCCCAGTGTACATCTTTAACCAGTACAGGCATCCATGAGTGCCTGGGCTGGCCTTGCCAAGTGAGGTGGCAGCCATTCTGCAGGTCACAGTCTCTCAAATGCCAGGACTTGGGAGTGGCCCTGGCCTTCGTGCAGGGGCTCCCAGCACGTATTCCATCATCCCTTGTGCACCTGCAGAAACGGGAAGAACTTGGTGGACTTCACCTTTGTGGAGAACGTGGTCCATGGACACATCCTGGCTGCAGAGCAGCTCTCCCGAGACTCGACACTGGGTGGGAAGGTAAGGCCTGCTGCACCCATCTCTGCACGGGTGCCTTTCTGCGGGTTTCTTCTCCTTGCCATTGGATTTGCTGGCAAGTTGCTCCTGTGATCCTGTATCATGGATGATCTGCCTTAGGACCCCCCGTGCCAAGATCAAGCCCCTCTGATAGAGCATGTGGTGTCACTGCAGCGTCACATCACTCGGGCAGCCAAAATTGGGGAGCTGATGAGCTGGGATTGAACAGACATTCAGGTCACGGTCATCTATGGTCCCCTGACCTGGCTGCCCACCTGTTGGCATGGCTCCTTGTGACAGGAGCCCACGTAGATTGGGCAGGGTGCTTGCTCCTCACCCTTTCTCCCACTCATTCCTCAGGTCTCTCCCTCCCTTGCTGTTTGGTCCTCTTTTATTCTCCTGAACCTCTGCCGGTTTCCCACTGATAACCTTCAAATAAGTTGGGAATAGGGTGGGTGTGCCTTTTTTTTTTTTTTTTTTTTTTTTGAGACAGTCTCACTCTGTCACCCTGGTTGGAGTGCAGTGGTGCGATCTCAGTTCACTGCAACCTCCGCCTCACTGGTTCAAGCGATTCTCATGCCTGAGCCTCCCAAGTAGCTGGGACTACAGGCATGTGCCACCACGCTCAGCTAATTTTTTGTACTTTTAGTAGAGACGGGGTTTCACCATATGGGCCAGGCTGGTCTCAAACTCCTGACCTCAGGTGATCTGCCCGCCTCTGCCTCCCAAAGTGCTGGGGTTACAGGCGTGAGCCACCACGCCTGGCCCGGGTGTGGCTTTTGATTTAAAACAAGCACAACACCGTCAAGAAATGTAATATGAGCAATTCATTGCATCCAAAGATGTGTAGATGAGTTTTATGATGATTAACGATTATCAAATTAACAAATGTGCCTTTCTAAGTGCAATCTATGCTTCACTTAAAATCCTGGCCCATAGATGAAACTTACATCGTCTGCCCTTTCTACGCCTTAGCAGTTGTGCAGTTGAGGGCAGGCCGCATGGAAAGCTGCAGCAGTTAGGCAGTGAGGATGCGATCTGCACGGGCTTAATAGATGCTTCAACTTTGGGCAAGTGGGGGTGGTGTTTCTCACTTCTTGTTCTTGTTCTCCCGCCAGGCATTTCACATCACCAATGATGAGCCCATCCCTTTCTGGACATTCCTGTCTCGCATCCTGACAGGCCTCAATTATGAGGCCCCCAAGTACCACATCCCCTACTGGGTGGCCTACTACCTGGCCCTCCTGCTGTCCCTGCTGGTGATGGTGGTCAGTCCTGTCATCCAGCTGCAGCCCACCTTCACACCCATGCGGGTCGCCCTGGCTGGCACATTCCACTACTACAGCTGCGAGAGAGCCAAAAAGGCCATGGGCTACCAGCCACTAGTGACCATGGATGATGCTATGGAGAGGACCGTGCAGAGCTTTCGCCACCTGCGGAGGGTCAAGTGAGGGACACTGGAGGCTGGGCTCTCTCGACCCATTCCTCAGCCAGTCACGCCTTCCCCTGTGGATTGATGAAATAACATCCTTCGAATGAGTTTGCTGTGAGCCTGTGACTCCTCCTGCTAGGCAGAGAGCGCACCCTACTCTTTCCGTGACGATGAGGGCAGCAAAAACAGGCATTTCTTCCTTCATGGAATTGGATTT